>NC_068311.1:2036900-2044400 GCF_025860055.1 Xyrauchen texanus | reverse complement strand
TCTTGTGTGAGAAACAAGGTGTTGTCTTGAAGCCCAGATCGTCCTTTGAGAGGGTAAATGAGGAATATTCTCTGATGACGTCAGTGGGACAGTTACTGTAGCGTTAGCATGTATACATACACTGAGGTAAGTGAAAGATGCATCTTTTGTTATATTATACAAATGCACTAATGAAGAAAAGGCTGATGATGAGAGGTCTTGGCAGGATTCTACAGCTAGTTTTGAGTGGAAGACTTGATTTGATAAATTATTCAAAACTCAACAGTGATTTAAGGATCACGGCTGTGGTGTTTATCATGTACCTGTATATAAAGAGCATACGTTTGACTTTTTTCCTTTGCATCCCTTTAAAATACAGATCACCTCATATTTGTACTTTAATAATGTGACATTATGACATCATTGTGACATCATTGTGAAATCATTATGACATCATTGTGACATCATTGTGACATCATCATGACATCTTATGAAATCATTATGACATCATTGTGACATCATTATGACATCAAGAGGAAAAGCAAACTTTAAAAAGACACTGAAATTCCCCTCCATATGTCTAAAATATTGCTACGAGAAAATCCGAGCTGAAATACGACTCGTGTCAATATGTCAAATATGAAACGTATTGTTCCATACGGCTTGCTAACAAGAACGCCATATTGTCAGAAGAGTTTGGAGCCTTTAATATGGAAACATCAGACATCGCTTTAAATCACAAGCATATGTTTTGTATGAAACTTCACCAGAATAATAAATGGCGCCTTCATCGGTCAGTTTTGGCTGTTATATTGTATTTGAAACACTCTTATAAGTAGTAAATAATTTTTATAATTGATGGTATAGACAGTATTATTATCCTAATTATTATTTATTTAAATGTAGAATGTAAAATATCTACATTTATATATATTTATTTTAATTAAAATAATAATAATAATAAATCGATGTAATAATGAGCCTTTTTTAATTAATAATTGAGGGAATATAATAATTAAATAATTTAATACATGTATTAATAATGTAATAAAATAATAATTGTATTAATAAATTATCTTTCTTTTCTCTTTATCATCATTACCAGTTTATATGAATGTATAGGTCACTAATTTCATTGATGTTTTATTTATTTATTTATTTTTTGCCACTTTTAATCACCTTTTTGTCTTCACAAATTCATTTTAAATGGCCCTGCACTTGAGCAAATGTTCCATGTACTCTTTCGGTTAATATGATGTCATAAGTTGCATGCATAATAAATATGCAAAATGAGAAAAATGTCATTAAAACTAGTTTTAGACAATCGCATGACGTCAACTTCATATCAGCTCTGTATTTATACATTATACGTGAAAAGTTTCAGCTTCCAAAGTAGTAAAGTACATTATAATTAATTAATTAAGTACTAGAGCTTTCAAGACAAAAGCATTATCAAGAGCTCTTATCAAACTCTTAATGTGTCTTTAAATTCCTGTGATAGCGTCAGTGAATGCTGAAACGCTTTAATGGACAGTTTTCTATTCCTGGGTATCAGCTGCAGAGGATTATTAGCTTAGAGCTATTGAACTGCACTGCACACTTGTCAACGAGATTAATCTCGATTTTACGTCAGCCGGAGTGCAGAGCACCAAAGTGCAGTAAAACTTCTCTGTGAATATTGCACCTGACTAAAACCAAGAAAAGAGAAGTAAACAGCCTGAACTGCGTAAATAGAAACGGAGGGAAACATCCTCTCTGTGACGCGAGTGAGGACCGTGAAACAGATGAGTGGCATGTTGCGACACATCAGATGTAAATCACTCCCGTTAAAATCGGCGAAGATCTCAACATTGCAGCTACAGAAATACACAAACCGGCCCGTCTGGCACCCACAATCATGCCAAATCACTGAGATCACCTTTTTTCCCAATTCTGATGGTTGATGTGAACATTAACTGCAGCTCCTGTCCCGTATTTGGATGATTTTATACACTGCACTGCTGCAATATGATTGGCTGATTAGATAATCGCATGGATGATTGATGGTGCCAGACGGGCTGGTTTGAGTATTTCTGGGATGTTCACGCACAACAGTCTCTAGAATTTACTCAGAATGGCAGCAAATACACAAAACATCTCACGAGCGGCAGTTCTGTGGACGGAAATGCCTTGTTGATGAGAGAGGTGAACAGAGAATGGCCAGACTGGTTTGAAGGGACTAAGTCTACGGTAACTCAGATAACCACTCTGTACAATTGTGCTGAGAAGAATAGCATGTCAGATGCAGGTTGGCACTGTTTTGGATGCCCGATGGGCACCTACACAATATTAGGCAGGTGGTTTTAATGTTGTGGCTGATCGGTGTATATATTGAGTGGGGGGGGCGGGGGTTGGTGGTGATCGCAGTCCTAGTTTGCATAACGCGGCGGCTCATTTTAGCTTATCGGCCCGTTTTGCGACTGACCCACCGGCCCACTCGGATCTCCCACGTGTATGCCAGGAATAGGCGGAAATCACGGGGGGGGGTCGGGGGCGTCAGGACCCCCCCTATCTGAGGGTTGTCCCCCCCTAAAATATCATTAAAATATGTGTATTGTAAATAATATAATGATATATTCTTAAGAAATAAAATAATACAAATGCAAACGGGGCAACAAGAAAACCTTGGTGTCCCCTTAAAAAATTGCTCTTGAGAATTGTTATGTTTATTGTCCCCCCCCAACAATTTGATGAAATTTTCACCTCTGATGCCAGGTTACCAATCCAGCCCTGGTTGCTATGAGAGTTATCTAGAGTTATTATTCAGGTCAGTTGGTACAAATATTTCGACTTTTACTTACTCAGCTATTTTCTCTTTAAAACTGTTGCGCCTCCATTACAGTAGTTGACTTTAAAGAGACAACGCGCAATAGAAGTGGACAGTTCGCCCTAAAATCTGCAATAGCAAATCAAATCTATCTTTCTTTGCTATTATTGCCGTAACCTTTACTTCACTAAAGGAATATTCGTCTATGCGTTGATGGTGTTAGTGTAATTGCATGGGCCAAATTGGTAGCTTTTTAAGTCCTCGTGGTGGCGTAGTGACTTGCCTCAATCCGAGTGGCGGAGGATGATTATCAGCTGCCTCCGCGTCTGAGACGTCAACGCGCGCATCTTATCACGTGACTTGTTGAGCGCGTCTCGGAGACGGTGGATGGCGTGTGGAGGCTTCACGGCATCCGTGCACAACTAACCACACGCCCCAACAAGAACAAACCACATTATAGCAACCACAAGGAGGTTACCCCATGTGACTCTACCCCCCCTAGCAACCGAGCCAATTTGGTTGCTTAGGAGATCTGACTGGAGTCACTCAACACACCCTGGGATTCAAACTAGCGAACTAGCTAACTCCAGGGGTGGTAGCGTCTTTACCAATGAGCAACCCAGCACAAACAAGCGCAAACAAACGATACGGACAATATGGGGTGGAAAGAGACGTCACTGCTTCCGAAAAGTTTCTTGCTATATCTAAGGAAGGAAAATAGTTACGGTGTTTCTTTAACGGCTCAAACCGTGCACAAAGGACCTCATGGGGTGGAAAGTGATGTCACACATCCAAAATAATAATGTCTAATATCTCAAACACAGAACCAGCACAAATAGTTGCAGAGTGGGTTGTTCGTTTCGGGGTCCGTTCTGCATAACGCAGCGGATCATTTTAGCTTATCGGCCCGTTTTGCGACCGACCCACCAGCCACAACGCACAATAGAAGTGGACAGTACGCCCTAAAATCAGCAATAGCGCCCCTTGTGGCAACACTCAATGAATTGCGGTCTGACAGTGTCCAAAAAATCGAAACAGCCCTAAAAATGAGCTTCATTTTCTATAGTCAAAATATAACTTTATTTGGTTTTGTAGTCAAAATATAACTTTATTTGGTTTTGTAGTAAAACAGGACCAGGACATTTTCTTGACACTCATAAAAACGTATTTTTGCTTATTTTTTAAGATTCACCCATTTCAAATTCATCATAAAATGTCATCAAATTGAACTCTGTAACGTTTAGCGAACACATTAATAAAACGTACAACATTTTGTGGTTTATTTGATTAAATATTACTCGATTCAATATGATGGAATTTATTTATGAAATGTAAATTTGTAAATCTTAAAATATTTTTTTTGGAGTGCAGGTTCAGTGGGAATCATCCAGACACTAGAGGACGACCGATATATCGGTTTTACCGATACTGGTTACTTTTTTGGATCTATTGAATATCTGTAAAAGTCTATGGCAATAGTTGCTGATAGTTCTTATTCCTAAAAAGAAACGTCCCTCGTCAGTACACACATCGTGTCTCCAATTTCATATTGTGAATAATAATAATATATAGGCTTGGGATGGGACGATATATCGAATATCCTAAAAAATTACGAGCTATATTGTGGCATAACTCGATATTGTTTTCTGTCCATAGATGTGATCAATGAAATGACCCGTCAAACATCATTATTTCTTGATCTATCGCTTTTTTATACACTGTTTACAGGGTTCACAAAAGGTCCTTAAAGTGCTTGAAAGTGCTTCAATGTGGATCATATCCTCCGTGTAATGTGTGTCCATCAAACTTTCACTGAATAATGTGTCTTAATATCCTTTCTGTTCTATACAGTCCGATAAAAAAAGTAAAAATAAATATTAATTGTAATCCCACACAGCATGGATGCACTAAAGAAACCGCGAGATTCTCGTTAATGTTCACAGGTGCTCCTTGATACTCTTAAAGTGACAGTAACCTTTTTAGCATTTCTTATAGAAATGAATGTAATGTTATTATTTGTAAATTGTACACATTATTTCAAACAGTGATAGCTCATATTATTATTATATATACAATTTCATGATATAATATTAATTCATATAATGTAGAATTTGTGTATTTTTACAAAGTAAAATTTTGATTATCATAATGTTGACAAACAAATTATTAAAAAAAATTCAGGACGGGTTCTGTAGCCTACTATTTTGAAAGCTTAAATGTTTGTGGTCTTTTCTTATAGAGAAACTCTTATTATTTAAACTTATATTGTGCATTAGATCTCTCACGGGTTCAGAGAAGTAGATGTCTTTAATTGGGAATAGGGCCAAAGTCTTTGGAGGCTTGACTGCAGATACTGAAAGTCCAGGAATGCTGACTTTCTCTCTTCCTCAGCATTTGATCCATTTCCCTGCCCTTCCCAGTTTGGGCACCACTTACGACTTCATTTAGAAGCTCCTTCCTGAGAGTTCTGGCAGCCTATTGAAAGTTGAAGCCTGCAGTTGACCCTAATTTGTCCATCTTGATTGCTCATTTGCTAAATGTACCCAATTAGAAGTGAATTAACATTCAGCTAACATCGAACCAGCCTCAAAATTGGTGTATAATTTACTGAGGCTGCTTTCTTTATGTATATATTCGGATATATCCTGCATGGCCAAACGGATACGTGAAATTTAGAGGTGAGGAGTTTGATGGCTGCACCACTAAACGACTGCTTCAGGGCAGAGCTGGACTGGTAATCTGGCATACCGGGCATTTTCCTGGTGGGCCGAAGCACTTTGGGGCCGATCAGGTGCGGACTCGCCATCGGGAGAACCGAGCGGGCCGGTGGGTCGGCCGCGAAACGTGCTGAATGGGCCGCGATAAGCTAAAATGAGCCGCCGCGCTACGCAGAACGGACCACAAAACGGCGCCGCGACATGTCAAGCCCTGCTTCAGGTCAGGCTCATTTTAGCTTATCGCTGCCCATTCAGGCCCGCTCGGTTCTCTCGATGGCCAGTCCACCCCTGATCGGACCCAAAGTGCGTCGGCCCACCGGGAAAATGCACGGTATGCCAGATTATCAGTCCAGCCCTGCTTCAGGTCAGGATTGGGAAGAGAAATCGGCCAGGGATTTTACATAGCAACTGGCCCAAAAGTTGTGCGGGGGGAGGGCGGGGTGTGTTCGCTGTCCTTTTCTGCAAATCGTTGTGCCGTTTTGTGGTCCGTTCAGCGTAACGCAGCGGCTCATTTTAGCTTAACGCTGCCCATTCAGACCCGCTCGGTTCTCCCGATGGCCAGTCCGCCACTGATCGGACTCCAAAGTGCATTGGTCCACCGGGAAAATGCCCGGTATGCCAGATTATCAGTCCAGCCCTGCTTCAGGTCAGGACTGGGAAGAGAAATCGGCCAGGGAGTTTACATAGCAACCGGCCCAAAAGTTGAGCGGGGGGAGGGCGGGGTGTGTTTGCTGTCCTTTTCTGCAAATCGCGGTGCCGTTTTGTGGTCTGTTCTGCATAACGCGGCGGCTCAGTTTAGTTTATCGCGGCACATTAAGCGGCCGACACAACGGCTCGCTTGGTTCTCTCGATGGCCAGTCCGCCCCTGATTGGACTCCAAAGTGCGTCGGCCCACCGGGAAAATGCCCGGTATCCCAGATTACCAGTCCAGCCCTGCATCAGGTCAACGTATAGACAGTCCTGCCCCAAACTGGTCAGGATGCTCAAACAAACACTTTGCCGCGGTGTTCGCACATTTCAGGAGAATCAGCCTACATGCAAACAAAGCTGCCTTGTGAAAACGAAGGCTCTGCATTGCGTGCGTTGTTGTGCAACTACGTTTCTTAGCTGAGAGTGATACACACCTCACACTTACTCATCCGTCTGCAGGTCATCCAGTATTAGAAAGGTCTGTGTTATAATAATTCATCACAAATGTAATCTTAAAGCAACAGACCCAAGGATGCGTTAAAGCGACCCGACTGACGCAAAATTTTGTTGACATAATAAGCTCCTGACATTTAAATTCTTTTAGCCTCTTGTAAGAACCCCACCAGGGGAATATCGCTTGAGTGAGCTGCTGAAAACCTGCTTTACCTTGTGAGACCGAGGCCACCGCAGGCCGGCTCCAGAGTCAACCAGGTGAGGAAGTTTTGCTCCGAGCTCAGCAGAGATGATAGTGGATGATAAAACCTTCTCATCCTGACATTTAAAGTGTCGCTCTAAATCTATATATCATTATGTCCTCAGATAGCCCTCGTGCCAGACAAGTTCAAAGTGTTCAAACACATTAATGTCTTAAAGGGACAGTTCACCTAAAATGATGTCATTATGTGCTCACCCTCGTTTTGTTACCGACCTGTATTACTTTATGTAAACAACATTAAAGGTTGATTTTTTTGGGGTGAACTTTGGGTGATCGCTCCTGTCTTGGGCTTTGTTTTGTAGTGACTCGCCTCAATCCGAGTGGCGGAGGACGATTATAAGCTGCCTCCGCGTCTGAGACGCCAACCCGCGCATCTTATCACGTGGCTTATTGAGCACGTTGCCACGGAGATGGTGGATGGCGTGTGGAGGCTTCACGGCATCCACCGCGGCATCCGCGCACAACTCACCGCACGCGCCAACAAGAACAAACCACATTATAGCGACCACGAGGAGGTTACCCCATGTGACTTTACCCCCCCCCTAGTAACCGGGCCAATTTGGTTGCTTAGGAGACCTGACTGGAGTCACTCA
>NC_068311.1:2004400-2031900 GCF_025860055.1 Xyrauchen texanus | reverse complement strand
GTTCAATTAAGGTAACAAACAGGATTGTATATTAAATCAAAGAGAGTCAAATTTCAATGGCAAGAATAATAAAAAAAATTATAATAATTGTAGTGTGACTATAAACATGCAAACAATTAATATGCAGACAACACAGAAACATTGTTTTAAATGTATTATACTGAAAAAAGATTCAAAATATATTAATTTAATTATTAATTTAATATAATTTATTATAATCATATTTAAAATTATATTTAAAGTATAAAAAAACATTATTTAAATTACTTTTTAATTAAATTTATTGAATATATTTATATATGTATAATTATTTAAATATAACTATGTATCATTATTTCATCATTATATATTGAGTTATTGTTATATGAGGGGCTTTCTCAGCAAATATTTGTAAATGCAATTAATTACGATTAATTAATCGGGACACCGTGTAATTAATTTGATTAAAAATTGTAATCGATTGACAGCCCTAATATAATAAATATATATATAATATTTTTTTTTATACTTTAAATATAAATTAAATACAAATATAACACATTTTTAATATTTATTTTTTTGTATAAATGACCTATAAACATGTTATTACACACATAACTTATTGGTATTTCCAGAAATATCATCTTTTACATTTGATACATATAAAATACATTTAATAAATTAACCAATTAAATTTTAAAAATGAATCTAAATAATATGTATTTTGTTTTATATTTTAAATATAAATATAAATATTAATATAACTAAGTTAAATACAAATACATTTAAATTATATTTAAAAAAAGTCACAATTTAAATAATTTTTTAGACCATTGTAGAAAAAAATATATTGTAATTTTCAATTTATATTAAATAATAAATTGTTCAAAATTTTTAGGTCAATATTTATAAATAATAATAATAATAATAATAAATGATCTAAACACAAAAAACTTGAAAACGATGTGGTGGACATTATTAAATTCAAATATGTTTTTATTCAAATTTGACCATAAGTTGAGAATAATGTATAATGCAGAAAGGAATAAAAATATATGATTTGTCAGAATTAATGTAATTATTAATTTTGTGTCACAAAACTTGTGTTGAATTCCTCTGAAGTGGAATTTCTTCATGTCACGAATTCAATTAAAGTATATTCTTCAATTCTGAAGTTTGCCCGAAGCGAGTCTAAGACACGTGCCACAGATCGAGTCCTGATATTGAATTATTTGACACATGCTCTCAAGTCTAAAACCTGCATCGATTGCGCTCAAGCCGTGTTAAGTCGGGTGTTGAAGGACTCATGGCTGCACCAGGTATACATTAAACAGATATTCATCAAACAGAAACACCTTGTCCGTTTGTCACAGGCTGATAAATGGAGTACTTAGTGATAGTGGGCAAATATAATCACTGCAGTGATTAGTCGAGCTTTACCAGATCCAGACTGCATTTAAAACACTGTTGAGAAACAAAAGGTCGCTTCTTCCGTGCCACTGCAGCTGTGCTGTAACCGGCCAGATTGTGGAGAAGAAACGGCTTCATCAGCCGGAATACAGCTGGAACAGATACAAACCTCTTGATAAATGAGATTGGACGGAAGAGTAATTGATCATCTATATGTCATGATGAAGCAAATGTCAGTGTAATACATGTGCAATATTGCACCGTTCGTAGGCCAACAACACGTAAAGTCATGCATTTACATTTACATTTATGCATTTGGCAGATGCTTTTATCCAAAGCGACTTACAGTGCAGTTATTACAGGGACAATCCCCCCCCGGAGCAACCTGGAGTTAAGTGTCTTACTCAAGGACACAATGGTGGTGACTGTGGGGCTCGAACCAGCAACCTTCTGATAACCAGTTTACCAGTACTGCGGTTTAGACCACTACACCACCACCAGTTGACAGTTTTTAGCGTTGTGTGTTACTGATCAGCGTTCTGTACGTTTATTAAATCTGTACGTTTTGTGTGCACGTGTTTATGCTTTGATGTCAAGAACGGAGGAAAATGCAATCATTTAAATGATCAATAATCTCATGTAAATGCTTTTTTCAGGATTTGCACTGTTATGGAAAATCTGAAAAAAATCTAGGAATTTTAAAATGGTGTTTTCCAGGTTTATTATGTCAAGGAAATTGATAAAAGCTCATAAGTGATGGAAATTGTATGTAGGTTTTTTCTGCTTTTGATATTTCTTATATTATTGAGCTATATATTTTATAAAACATTTAGAGATAAAACTAAATCATTGAAAAAAAAATAGATGGGAAAAACAATGCAGGAATTTTTTCTCTGAATTTTTATTTTAGAAATTTCAGAGAAAAAATTCTGAGAAAAAAAAAATTGCAAGAAAAAAAAATAATAGAAAAAACTTCCAAAGGGGGAAAAAAAAATAGAAAAACATTTTTTAGAAACATTTCAGAGGACAAAATATCAGAGAAAAAAATTCAGAGAAAAAATATTCAGAGAGAAACAAATTTTTAAGAAACAAATTTCAGAGAAAAAAATGGAGGGAAAATTGTATGGCAATTGTAGTACCTTCTGAGACAACAACAACAACAACAAAATTCACTTAGTGATATATTTTTTATCACCTTTGTGTTGGAGATTTTGTCGGATTATGTTAGTGGTTGCTGATTTGAGACCAGCAGATTGAGTCGTTACAGTAGTGCAGTTTGGAGCATTATTCTACTAACGTGATGCCGCAGCACCGTTGAGTGAATTGTGAGTGAAGTGTACCGAGCTTCTCTCTAAACGCGGGAGTGACTCTGATATTTGACATCTGTAAAGTTAGTGTCTGTACATGATGAAGTCCACATATACCCAACCACAGACCACTCTGGCATCAAAAGGACTCGCCGTCTGCACCAAAATGCATGCCGCTGATATGCCATTTTTATCCTTAAGTAACATTTAGAGAGACGTTAGAAGCCTCGATGCAAATGAGGAATGTCATATTTCCTAAAACAAGTGCTCTTGGGGGATAATTTGGGTTTCATGGGAATTAATTAAAGAATCTGCTGCTAATTCACTTCTCGTGCGATTGGAAAATGAGCAGATGAAGGGTTGAATGAATGAGAGATTGAGGAGCATCTCAAATTAAATGAGTATTTTCTGCCCGAGGAGGTCGAGCTCGTCTCATCTCGGCAGTCTGAACCCGAACTGACCCCAAACCGGCACGTTCAAAACAATAAAATTGAAAACTAAATACTGTGGTGAAGCACAGGAAATCCATCCATTTTATCCATTAGTTCTGTCTGTCTTAATGATTTCCATCAGTCAGGTTCAACTCCTGCCCCAGTTTTCGGCTTCTATGCAGACGTGAGTGTTTGGTGTTAATGATCCTGGTTCATTACTTCACAAGGGTTTGTCCTCTATGGCTTTCATGACATTGCATATTTGTGCAAATCTTTATCAGAAGCGGCCGCGTTTCCACTGTCTGCATTAATGTATACTCACACCTGCCGCAAAACAAACATGGTCAATCACAGTCACAAGTCTATATGTCTAGGTTACGGATGTAACCTCCGTTCCCTGATGGAGGGAACGAGACGTTGTGTCGAAGAAGGGACACTAGGGGTCTCTCTTGAGTGCCGAATATATCTCTGATCTATGAAAAAAGGCCAATGAGAAGTTGGCAGACAGAATTTGCATGTCCCGCCCCCGGACATACGGGTATAAAGGCGGGGATATACGTCTGTTTCATTCAGGATTTAATGGATGGCTCGGCTCAGCAATGTGGCCGGGAGGACACAACGTCTTGTTTCCTCCATCAGGGAACGGAGGTTACATACGTAACCTAGACGTTCCCCGTCTGTCGCTCACGTCGACGTTGTGGCGAAGAAGCGACACTAGGGGTCCAATTTAAATCACGGCATGCGCTGAGCCGTGTACGTGTACTGCTGACACAGGAGCGGGCATGTACTTGACGTGCCAAAACGACCAGCTGTATCAGACTGCACGTACCCTTCCCCAATGCCCCATAAAGTCGTCGGAAACCCTTATAGTTACCCTAGACAGGGGAACAAGGCGACGCTTGCCAACCTTGGAACGGGCTGAGTGTAGCCGGGCCTCTTTTCTCTATGTTTCTCGCATAGAGTCAACGGCTGGGGCCCTTACACGCATCGTGGGAAGGGGGTCTTACCCAGTTTCCTAATCTTTCAGGGGGAAAAGACCCTGCGGAGACCACACCTGCCCAGAGAGGGGGAGGTAAGAGTGGTGACATACACCACATGGGCTTTTAGGTCACATTTGGGAAGTGGCGTGGTGGTAGATCCCACCTCTTCGGAGGGAGGATTTGCTACAGACACGGCGACCGGGGGCAGTGGGAACTGCCCAAGGGAGATGCGGGTCCGCTCGTAAGGGGACCGTACCGCGGCAAAATACACACAGGGGGTGACTCCAGCCAGGTCTCCTAAGCAACCAAATTGGCCCGGTTGCTAGGGAGGGGTGAGTCACATGGGGTAACCTCCTCGTGGACACTATAATGTGGTTCTCGCTCTCTGTGGGGCACGTGGTGCCTTGTGCGTGGATGCCGGGGAGGATGGCGTGATGCTGGGATTCGTCCTCCGCCACCTGGAGTCAGGCGAGTCACTACAACACTACGCGACTTAGAGCGCATTGAGAATTGGGCATTCCAAAATAGGGAGAAAAACACTCTTTCTCTACAGAGAAAGAGCTCGGAGGCGTTCAGTTCTGCTCAGATTAAATTCTATGGTTATAGCGCCCCTTAGCAGTTTAGAGATGCTAATTCACGCTGTGATCGCGGTGGTAGAAAGTCTATTCTGAATGGATAACCACAATATCTGTCCCTCTTTGTGCTCCCCTCTGGCTCTAGTTTTGCTGCAGGAAATAGATGCATGTCAAAGTGAATTCCACATGAATGGTATCTTTGACGGGCATGACACATCCTGCGGATTGGTGAACCTCATGGACAGATTGCTTCTCCCTGTAGCCGTCTGCCTGACAGCTCAATAGCCATGCAACCACTGCATTAATTCTGCACCTCAATTCCTCCTTTTAACCCTCCTGCAGTTCTCTCTCTCTCTCTCTCTCTCTCTCTCTCTCTCTCTCTCTCTCTCTCCTAGGTTGGGTAATATGACAGTATCCGTACGGATTTTGCTGTACCGTTTATACCGTGGTGCATATATTTTGACTATTAATGAGCACGACTGCTTTACGTTATTTACGAGTGATCAAGAAAAAAGGAATTTTACTATATAATTTCTTCCATTTAAGACATTTTTAGCACTGTGAATTTCTAGAAAGTTCATTCTAATACATCAACATTTCTGTCAAGTCAGTTTTAGTCATAAAAGAAAAAGGTTGAAATCTGTTTGTTTTAACTAATAAAATCGAACCCCTGGGACATGAAATTGCATTGTCCAATCAGATTTCTATGCAGAATTTGGGCGGCTGTGGCTCAGGTGGTAGAGCGGGTCGGCCACTAATCACAGGGTTGGTGGTTCGAATCCCGGCCCATATGACTCCACATGCCGAAGTGTCCTTGGGCAAGACACTGAACCCCAAGTTGCTCCCAATGGCAGGCTAGGGCCTTACATAGCATCTCTGCCGCCATTGGTGTATGAGTGTGTGTGTGTGTGTGTGTGAATGGGTGAATGAGACGCAGTGTAAAGCGCTTAGAATACCGCTAAGGTTAAAAAGGCGCTATATAAGTGCAGACCATTTACCATTAAAACCATCTGTACATCGTTAATAAGCATGAAAACAGGGCCTGGGTATCTAAGCGAGTATTGATGCTGACTATCACCCCTGAGTGACTCCAGCCAGGTCTCCTAAGCAACCAAATTGGCCCAGTTGCTAGGGAGGGTAGAGTCACATGGGGTAACATCCTTGTGGTGGTGATTAATGGTTCTTGCTCTCAATGGGGCGTGTGGTGAGTTGTGTGTGGATCGTGGAGAGTAGCATGAGTCTCCACACGCTGTGAGTCTCCGCGGTGTCATGCACAATGAGTCACATGATAAAATGCGCGGATTGACGGTCTCAGAAGCGGAGGACACTGAGACTCGTCCTCCACCACCCAGATTGAGGTGAGTAACCGCACCACCATGAGGACCTACTAAGTAGTGGGAATTGGGGATTCCAAATTTTGGGAGAAAAGGGGATACAAAAATCTAAATAAAATAAGCATGAAAATGCTGATATTATTATTAAGTAACACACTTTGTAAAAACTCCAGAAATAGTCATATGTAGAAGGGGTTGGCACTCCTAAGAACATGTAACATCTTTTGTTCTCATGCTAATGCTGACAAAACATCATAAACAGACGTGACAGTTGTGAAAACGGCACTTATCTATAAACTACATGATGAGGTAAAACCATCTAAAACACTGCTGAGACATCGGTGTGATATCCATTCATTCTGCATGATTAATCGAATTAAGATTGAAATCACAATATGGCCTTGTGCGGTTAACAAGCATTAAAAAATCTGTTTTAAACTGCAAAAACAGAAGTGCAAAAAGGCACAAAAACATAACAACCATCATATTTCATAACAGCCTTCATAATATGATGTTATCATATTTAGTCATTTTTTTAAATCTTTTTATCTTGTATGTAAATTTCATTGTGGCTCTCTTTAAAATTTGGCCTGTCAAAGGTCAAATGTGTTCCGCAGATTAAACATTAAATGGAAATTGTTTATCGTTAGAACCCTGAAAACTCTTTTGTACCTCTTTGTACATTTTTAAGCATATTTCCAACATAAAACAGTGGTCTGATGTCAAAATAAGGTAAGTGGCAAAATATCGGTATCGTTGTTGGCCTAGAGTTTTTTTGTTAATATTGATATTGGTACCAACCAAAAATCTTCATTTGTTCACAAAGTTCAGGGCATCCCTATCTATTACTATTAATGTATTGAAGTGCTACATAATGTGAAGCTGTTTGTACACTGATTGCACATTTATTCATTTGTTATGATAAATCATATCCTTTGGTTTGAGTTCATCAAGTTTCAAATGAAAAGAGCAAATCATTTGTAAAGTATTAAATTCACTGGAATATTCAAAAATAGGCATTAGCATATTGTTAAAACATAAACCATATTTTAGTTGAATTTCCAGCTAAAATAACTAGCATATATTGTGATATATATTATTACTGTGATATGAACTTCCTTATGATATACGGTCAAACCATGCACCACTACTTCAACCTACGGAGCCCCTAAAGGTCCAAGGCGGTGGGGAAGAAAAGCAAATGCTTTTGTGTTCTCTCATAACACTTTGCATTTATGAGAGCTATTTTGTATTCTTGTAAAGAGTGAGAAGATCCAACAACAACAATTTACATTTATATAGGGCTTTTCTCAAACTCAAAGCGCTTTACATAGTATAGGGGGAATCTCCTCAACCACCACCAGTGTGCAGCATCCACCTGGATGATGCGACGGCAGCCATAGTGCGCCAGAACGCCCACCACACACCAGCTATTGGTGGAGAGGAGATGGTAGAGTGATGTAGCCAATTCAGGGATGGAGATTATTAGGAGGCCATGATAGATAGGGGCCAATGGGGGGGGAATTTGGCCAGGACACCAGGGTTAAACCCCTACTCTTTACAAGAAGTGCCCTAGGGATTTTTAATGACCACAGAGAGTCAGGAACTCGGTTTAACATCCCATCCGAAAGACGGTGCTTTTTTTTTTACAGTATAGTGTCCCTGTCACTATACTGGGGCATCAGGACCCACACAGACCGTAGGGTGAGCACCCCCTGCTGGCCTCCCTAATACCACTTCCAGCAGCAACCTTGGTTTTCCAAAGGAGGTCTCGCATCCAGGCACTGGCCAGGCTCAACCCTGCTTAGCTTTAGTGGGCAACCAGGCAAGAGCTGCAGGGTGATATGGCAGCGGTTTACAAATTTTAATGCAATTCAAAATGCTACATTTTTTAAAATGCTACAAAAACTACCGTTTCATATATGTAGCATGTTTCCCAAACTGTAATGGAATTTGAATTTCATATATGCTCAAATATAAACTTTTATTTTATATGTACGTATGTTTATGTGGCCATTTATCGACAAAGGGAGAAAGGTGTCATCTGTTGTTCCTAGCAGGCTACTCTGCCCTACAGGCTCCATTTGGTTAGGATTAGGGTGGAGGCGGGATTAGGGCATCTGCTGCCTGCCAGGAACAAACCATGGCACCTTTGAACAATGGACCCATTTATCATGTGCAAATGGGCCAATAGGGATGATCACTTCTGAAAGGAAACACACCATGAGTCGTTCTGGACCTTAACAAATCGTATAATGTTTGCGAGAGAATGCAAAAGCATTTGCTTATTTTCTTCCTGACCAAACAAATATTTGCCCCACCACCATGTCCCTTTAGGGGCTCCTTACAAGCCAAACAGCACATCAATATATCAATCTTAATAAGTCATCTAACCGCCTCTGGAAAAATTCAATATTTTTCCTGCAGATCTTTTAAATTACTCCCGAAGTGCTGATACATTCCCAGTCAGAGAAGAGCTTCTGAAGCAAAACATGTAGCTTCCTTTGCCATCCGCGACAGGAACTGATAGCGAGTGGGTTATCAACCCATTGCAGACTTCTGTTGAAGCCATAGGGGAATTTGTGCCCAGAATATCAAAAAAGCCTGGACAACGTTTCAGCGATCAGTCTCTGCAAGCATCTTAAACCACTGCAAACCGTCCACGATTAAGACCGAGTTGCAGTAAACGGCTGGCGGCCACCTGATACCTCTATGTTAAACTGCAATCCACGTGCTATTACATGGCTAATGCTGCATGCTAACGCAGGCCCCAGTATTTATTTGATATTATATCCCTCCTATCCGCTGCTAAAAGAGATGTTTGCTTCCTCACAAAGCAGCTGAGAGCTTAGAACACTAGAAACAATAAAACTCTAGAACTCAAATACTTAGACAATCCCAAACCAAGTATTATGGAAGTAATTCGATGTAGGCTTAATTCCTAGTAAAACTAAATATTCAACAAGAGAGAGGCCAGGAAAATTTCCTGTTATTTTTGAAGACTACGTTTTTTACTTATTTTACTGTTTATGTACAATACAAATACAGGACAGGAATTATTTTTCTGAAATAAGTTTTGCGCTCCCTCACAATAAGTTCGCAAATTTTTTTAAATTCCCTCGCAATAAGTTTCCTGTTCCCTTCCAATAAGTTTTGTGTTCCCTCGCTATAAGTTTTGCGTTCCCTCCCAATAAGTTTTGTGTTCCCTCGCTATAAGTTTTGCGTTCCCTCCCAATAAGTTTTGCGTTACCTCGCAAAAGTTTTTAAATACCCTTGCAATAAGTTTCCTGTTCCTTTCCAATACGTTTTGCATTCCCTCCCAATAAGTTTTGCGTTCCCTCGCAATAAGTTTTCCGTTCCCTCCTAATAAGTTTTGCGTTCCCTCACAATAAGTTTTGCGTTCCCTCGCAATAAGTTTTCCGTTCCCTCCTAATAAGTTTTGCGTTCCCTCCCAATAAGTTTTGCGTTCCCTCCCAATAAGTTTTCCGTTCCCTCACAATAAGTTTTCCATTCCCTCGCAATAAGTTTATCATTCCCTCGCAATAACTTTTCCGTTCCCTCACAATAAGTTTTGAGTTCCCTCGCAATAAGTTTTCCGTTCCCTCCCAATAAGTTTTGCGTTCCCTCACAATAAGTTTTGCGTTCCCTCACAATAAGTTTTGAGTTCCCTCACAATAAGTTTTCCGTTCCCTCCCAATAAGTTTTGCGTTCCCTCCCAATAAGTTTATCATTCCCTCGCAATAAGTTTTGCGTTCCCTCGCAATAAGTTTTCCGTTCCCTCCTAATAAGTTTTGCGTTCCCTCACAATAAGTTTTGCGTTCCCTCCCAATAAGTTTTGCGTTCCCTCCCAATAAGTTTTCCGTTCCCTCACAATAAGTTTTCCGTTCCCTCGCAATAAGTTTATCATTCCCTCGCAATAACTTTTCCGTTCCCTCACAATAAGTTTTGAGTTCCCTCGCAATAAGTTTTCCGTTCCCTCCCAATAAGTTTTGCGTTCCCTCACAATAAGTTTTGCGTTCCCTCGCAATAAGTTTTCCGTTCCCTCCCAATAAGTTTTGCGTTCCCTCCCAATAAGTTTTGCGTTCCCTCCCAATAAGTTTATCATTCCCTCGCAATAAGTTTTCCATTCCCTCGCAATAAGTTTTGCGTTCCCTCCCAATAAGTTTTGAGTTCCCTCACAATAAGTTTTGAGTTCCCTCGCAATAAGTTTTCCGTTCCCTCCCAATAAGTTTTGCGTTCCCTCCCAATAAGTTTTGCGTTCCCTCCCAATAAGTTTATCATTCCCTCGCAATAAGTTTTCCATTCCCTCGCAATAAGTTTTGCGTTCCCTCCCAATAAGTTTATCATTCCCTCGCAGTAAGTTTTCCGTTCCCTCGCAATAAGTTTTGCGTTCCCTCACAATAAGTTTATCATTCCCTCGCAATAAGTTTTCCGTTCCCTCGCAATAAGTTTTGCGTTCCCTCGCAATAAGTTTTCCGCTCCCTCACAATAAGTTTTCCGCTCCCTCGCAATAAGTTTTCCGCTCCATCGCAATAAGTTTCAAATTCCCTCACTATAAGTCTCGCATTCCCTCGCAATAAGTTTTGTGTTCCCTCCTAATTAGTTTTGCGCTCCCTCGCTATAGTTTGTGTAATGCATTTACTATTGTTAAGAAATGTAACCTTATAATATTGCCAATATTGTAGACTGTAGTTTTTGGCAGAAACATGGTTTTATTATAATAATATTTTAGTGGATACTGTGTATGTAGGTTAAGTAACCATATTTAGTTTTGGCGGAAACCATGACTTCAATACAGTATACTGTATCCATAACTGTATAGTAACCATGTTTTTGGTTTTACTATACCATGGTATTAGTATTGAAATCAAAATGTAATATGTAATTGTATTACAATAGTTTTTGTTTTTTGATGGTTTTAATACAAATATCAATGTTAAAATATGGATATTTTAGTAAAACCCTGGTGAATCTATTGTGAGGACACACAAAACGTTTTCAGAAATAAATAATTCCCACCCTGTCCTCTTAGGGGCTCCGTATATATGAGATGCGAGATTGAAATTAATTCATTTGTGTTAATTCTGAGTGAGTTATCACTTCAAGTACTCTGTACGGGGACTGTTACGATTCAGGTGCTCATTAAGATCTAACATCAGTCTCTCTAACTCCTGACATCTTAATTAGTCCCAAACCTGCACACAACACCAGCCTCTACGACACAAACCAACATGCAAAGTCTATTAGTGGCACTGGCATCTTCCGTGATGCATTAATGCTTGGAAAAATTCCATACGCACATTTAGACAAAGTGTTGAATGGCTGCAAACCAGAATACATGGCAAAAGCATGCCGCGTCTGAATTAAACATGTTAGGAACACAATTCATGAGCGTTATTAAGCCCTGGGGCTTTTTGTGTTACCGCAACAGAACAGAATTGATATCTGTTTTCGTAGCCAGCCCCAAAGCATTGTACATATCATTAAATCTAATATGCACGCTTGTGAATAGGATAATCCATATTACCAGCATAAACCGTACAGAGCCGCTTACGCCATGTGAGAATAAAGCGAACGAGGACCAAAGAATCGGTTAGATCGCCAAGAGCTGTTTATCTGTGTGAATTAAGTATTCTGCAGTCGTCAGCACGCTAATCCAGCCGTCACTATTCAGGGTGTCAGTGTGTGTTGCGTTTCAGAGCACAAGATGCACAAAACCTGGGTTAGTTCGATCTGTACGAGCTTTTCTGGAATCTCGTGTTGCAGCTGTAGAATAGTGAATCCATCTGTATATTATTGGGGGGATTAGAGTTCTAGTTCTTCATCACATGATCTTTATTCAAATGACTCTGTGAAAATTGAAGGCTGAACAAATGCCACTTTTCATTAGGCTGTTGTTTACATGATAATTATAGTATTACAATAATAGACCACAAACGTGCAGCGGGAGAGTAAAGAGTCATCAGAGAATGTTGTGCTGCTGCCAGATTTAACAAATGTGTGTGTGTGTGTGTTTGTGTGTGTGTTTGTGTGTGTGTTTGAGTGTGTGTGAGAGTGTGTGAGTGTGTGAGTGTGTGAGTGAGTGAGTGAGTGAGTGAGTGTGTGTTTGTGTGTTTTTGGGTGAGTGAGTGTGTGTTTGTGTGTGTGTGTGTGTGTGTGTGTGTGTGTGTGTGTGTGTGTGTGTGTGTGTGTGTGTGTGTGTGAGTGTGAGTGAGTGAGTGAGTGTGTGAGTGTGTGAGTGAGTGTGTGTTTGTGTGTTTTTGGGTGAGTGAGTGTGTGTGTGTGAGTGTGTGTTTGTGTGTTTTTGGGTGAGTGAGTGTGTGTTTGTGTGTTTGTTTGTGTGTGTGTGTGTGTGTGTGAGAGTGTGTGAGTGAGTGAGTGAGTGTGTGAGTGTGTGAGTGAGTGTGTGTTTGTGTGTTTTTGGGTGAGTGAGTGTGTGTGTGTGAGTGTGTGTTTGTGTGTTTTTGGGTGAGTGAGTGTGTGTTTGTGTGTTTGTTTGTGTGTGTGTGTGTGTGTGTGTGTGTGTGTGTGTGTGTGTGTGTGTGTGTGTGTGAGTGAGTGAGTGTGTGATTGAGTGAGTGAGTGAGTGAGTGAGAGAATGAGTGAGTGAGTGAGTGAGTGAGTGAGTGTGTGTGTGTGTGTGTGTGTGTGTGTGTAGAGAGAGAGTGTGTGTGTGTGTGTGTGTAAGAGAGAGAGTGTGTGTGTGTGTGTGTGTGTGTGTGTGTGTGTGTGTGTGTGTGTGTGTGTGTGTGTGTGTGAGTGAGAGCGTGTATTTATCACTTTGTGGGGACCAAATGTCCCCATAAGGATAGTAAAACCCGAAATTTTTGACCTTGTGGGGACATTTTGTCAGTCCCCATGAGGAAAACAGCTTATAAATCATACTAAACAATGTTTTATTGAAAATGTAAAAATGCAGAAAGTTTTCTGTGAGGGTTAGGTTTAGGGGTAGGGTTAGGTTTAGGGGATAGAATATAAAGTTTGTACAGTATAAAAACCATTATGTCTATGGAAAGTCCCCATAAAACATGGAAACACAACATGTGTGTGTGTGTGTGTGTGTGTGTGTGTGTGTGTGTGTGTGTGTGTGTGTGTGTGTGTGTGTGTGTGTGTGTGTGTGTGTGAGAGTGAGACAAAAAGTCATATGCATCTGGGATGTTAATAAAATTATGAGAGAATTGACATTTTTTGGTGAATAATTCCTTTAATAGGCTTAATTTTCATGTATATATATTAATGTACTAATAATATAAATAAATTACATTTTGCATACATAAAAAAAAACAAAATAAATAAATAATTATATATATATTTATTTTGTTTAAGTTAAAAGCTATTTATTTTATTAATTTTTTTCAGGGAAATGGTGCTTTAATTAGTTTATTATTCCACCCAATATTGGGACTTTTAATTTGCAGACCAAACTAGAGAAGGTCACTTTATTGGTATTCTAGACCAATAATACACAACATCAAAAAATGCAACAGCTGGCATACTCCATCCGAATTAAATCAGCTCAGTAATGACATGAACACTGTCCCTAACAAAACATATTGTAATGTTGCCATGACACCGCATGCACACGTGTATAACACACTGTTACCATGAATACCACAGTACCATAACGGCACATGTCCAAAAGAAATGGTCGTATCATAGTACTTTTTGTGGCCACTGTATATGACGGCTCATTTTGAATCTAGTAGGACAATATTAAAGCTTCAGGGCCCTTCAGCACGTCTGGTTCATCTGTGAGTGTGTTTTATGTGCCAGTGGCCCCCAGCGGCCGCTGATCCACTCGGTCCTCTCTCCGCAGACACACCCCAAAAAAACAAACAAAAAACAGCACCGAGAGCTCCGGGACTCATTCTGGACTGCGGAACCGGAACTGCTTCCGTTTATCTGGTCACTTAAACAATCAAATAGACGGGTTTACTGTGCCAAACGTCTCTGCGTCACTAAAAAATGCAGCAATTCCCACCTGCCCTGTTATCAAGCACCATCATCCACCCAAAAGCACAACTCCGCCACATCTTTACGTAAGCTCTGGCTATTGCTCATGCCACCCTGCTGTGTCCCATGTGCAAACACTGCCAGTCTGGTTTCAGAGAAATAGACCATATGGACACAAAGTTCAAGTTTAATATCTGTTAATGACATCAGAGGATGATAACTCAACATATAACAAGACAAGAAGTCGATTCGGGGTTTGTCTGACAACAATAACAACCCCACATTCCTCAAGATAGTTTTCTCATCAACATGTTAATAACATCCGTCTCCCTTTCATGGGTCTCTAATGCGCACAACGTCCCGAGCCGAGTAAAAACAATCATGCAATATAAAGGAACGTGTGCAGAATCCCGACTGGAATTTCTACCATAATTGGGAGCCAATCCTAAAAGATTCGTGGATGACCCTATACGACTGGTAACTGGAAATAGCCATTTTAGATGCTCAAGTAGAGTCTTCATTGATTCCCATTTGAGCCCAAGAGGATTTTTTAACTATGGGCCGATGCGCATTGAGTACTCAGACCCCAAACCAGGAATAATGGAGTTATTTTTCCTTGAACCCTTAGCTTGCATTATAACACGAACACACCATACCATAATAGCACAGTAGCACAAGATGCCATAAATCAATGCAATACAGTTTTGATTTAGTGCACAATGAACTGTGCGTTTTGATAAAGACAGTTCAATGTGTATAGCCAATCTAGCATGTTTTCTTGCACATTATGCTATTTAACTGACCGAAATAAGTCCATTACCTCCGTCCCGGAGCATCCAAACGATTCCCAAGTTCAGAGCAGCACAAAGATGTCCAAGATCTTCAGAAATGATGATGATGATGATGATGATGATGATGATGTCGTCCAGATCTCCTACTCTGGTTCCAAAGTCCCTCAATAATATTCTCACTTGTATAAATGTAACATACGATACTTTCAAAACAATAAATGTATTAAATGGACCAGGAGAATCTCATCCAAATGCAGAATGATATACCGATTTTCCGATTCTTTATCGCAAGCGGCTCACTCGAGTCGATACATCGTTGAAATCCCCCCCTAAAAGACCTTCCGTTCTGCATGGATCATCAATAAAGTTGATTATTTTTATTTATTTATCCAAAACGAGCCCACAAAAACACATCTAGAATAGGAAATGCTCGAAGGGTCCAATATTGTCTCCGTAAGTACTTGGAATTGAACGTGAGACCCTTGGAGGGAGAAATGTCGATACAATCCCTTCCGAAGACGCAAGGACGACGCGTCCATCCCGTACAAGAGCCCATCCAGTTTGTGCAGAATCCAGATATACTTCCAATATTTCTCTAAATGTAGCTCGTCGGTTTCTTTGTCATAAATCCGAGTCCGAATGCAGTCGGGATCCCACCCACGTTTATTTCATATGCGTTTTCCTCTCCAAACAGCATCCTGCCGAATTACCAAATTAGAAACATTTGGCACCGCATTGTAATCGTTGATGTACTGCTCTTCTCCTCATGAAGGAGCATCCGGACTGTGTGTCCCTCCCTCCTCCGTCAGCAGCCTCGGTAACAGTCCACTCACGGCCGAGCTGAGCCAACCGGATCCACAAAACACTCCTCTGTGTCTCTATAGCGTGCCAATTACCGAATTTTACCACCCGACGTCCCACACGTTTACCTGACAACACTTACACGACGCAATTCACCAGAGATGACTAGAATGTACCTCTTAATGTACCATTTTATATTGATAATTGACATTACATAATCACCCACCAGAACTAAAACCACCTGTCCTTTATATTATGGGATAGGCAAATTATCTATCGGAAAAACATAAATAAATATGAACCTTTATTTTATTATTATTATTATTATTATAAAAAACATGTCTAATATTTCACAGTAGTGTTCCAAACATATTGTCAACACTGTTTAATATGAATTAAAATATTGTTACAAATATTGTAACATATTGTAACATTGTTTAATATGAATTAAAATATTGTAACAAATATTGTAACATATTGAAACATTGTTTAATATGAATAAAAATATTGTAACAAATATTGAAACATATTGTAACATTGTTTAATATGAATTAAAATATTGTAACAAATATTGTAACATATTGTAACATTGTTTAATATGAATTAAAATATTGTAACAAATATTGAAACATATTGTAACATTGTTTAATATGAATTAAAATATTGTAACAAATATTGAAACATATTGTAACATTGTTTAATATGAATTAAAATATTGTAACAAATATTGAAACATATTGAAACATTGTTTAATATGAATAAAAATATTGTAACAAATATTGTAACATATTGTAACATTGTTTAATATGAATAAAAATATTGTAACAAATATTGAAACATATTGTAACATTGTTTAATATGAATTAAAATATTGTAACAAATATTGTAACATATTGTAACATTGTTTAATATGAATTAAAATATTGTAACAAATATTGAAACATATTGTAACATTGTTTAATATGAATTAAAATATTGTAACAAATATTGAAACATATTGTAACATTGTTTAATATGAATTAAAATATTGTAACAAATATTGAAACATATTGAAACATTGTTTAATATGAATAAAAATATTGTAACAAATATTGTAACATATTGTAACATTGTTTAATATGAATAAAAATATTGTAACAAATATTGAAACATATTGTAACATTGTTTAATATGAATTAAAATATTGTAACAAATATTGTAACATATTGTAACATTGTTTAATATGAATTAAAATATTGTAACAAATATTGAAACCTATTGTAACATTTTTTAATATGAATTAAAATGTTGTAACAAATATTGTAACATATTGTAACATTGTTTAATATGAATAAAAATATTGTAAAAAAGATTGTAACATATTGTAACATTGTTTAATATGAATTAAAATATTGTAACATATTGTAACATTGTATCTTTAAAATTTTAAAAGATTTATTAATATGTGTTACAGTGAGACACTTACAATGGAAGTCAATTGAGAACATTTTTGGAGGGTTTAAAGCCAAAACTGTGAAGCTTATAATTTTATAAAGCACTGTAATTTTTCTATTGAAAGTTGTGGATTATTTGAGCTGTAATGTTGTTTACATCGTTGTTTTTACATTCTTATTGGGGTTTGCAGTGTCATGGCAACGAAGTTGTAACATTGGATGTAACATTACACAGAAAAGTTTAGTAAATGATAAGAGATTAGTGACATTTAATACATACAAGACTATGTATTTACTGTGTAACTCAAGCTACTTGAGGTACGGGTAGCTTTAAGAGTAAGGGTAGGTGTAGGATTAGGATTAGGGGTTAGAGCTAGGTTTTGGGGTAACGGGTAGGTTTAAAGTTAACAGTGTAACTACAAATGTAATTAAATGAAAGTTATTTAAATGTAATTATGATGCATAATAAGTACACTGTATCAAATGTTTAAGTGCATAGTAGTAAATGACAGCTAATATAAAGCCGGGTGACGGACGGCGGTCGAGCTACTCCGTCACCCGGCAGATGTAGCGGCGCTCCCCTGGGTGGACGGTAGTGTCGAGGACTCTGCAACGGGCATCCCTCCTCCTTCCCGGGTTTTCGGCACCAATGTAAGGGGGGTTAGGATGGGCAAGGAGGAGGCGAGAACCGGCTTGTCAATATAAATAATAATTTAATGGAAAATTAAACCAAAACACACAAACATAAACACACACATGACGGACATGCCCGTAATTCTGTCTCTCTAGAACCGTCGTCACCGGCCGCCTTTATCCCTCGCGCGCCCCATCAGGCCGATTGGGGACCGGGCGTGCGACATTCTAGCCCGGCCCCGCCCCCCTCCGCTCCACAGTAATCTTGACCAACCATTTTTGGGGATTTCGGCCTTTCCACATGCAAGTAGCTAGGAGCTACTTGTGTAACAGTGAGTGTTTTATTGTTTACATATTGGCCGTGTTCACTTCCATTGTAAGTGTCTCACAGTATCCCAGACTTTTGCTTCTTTTTTTTTAAGAAAAGGAGGGACGAGTCGAAACTTATTAATGTTTGTGTCAAACAACTTTATGCTGTGAATGCTGTTGATTGAGCACAACTTGTATCGGACCCGAAATATTTCTTTAAAACTCTTAAACCCTCATCCATCATGAATAGCGATATGAAAAATAACTATCACTTACAGAAACCGTTTTGCCACTTTTAACTCCACATGAAAAGCGCTTGAAGCGAAAGTCTTGTTTTGTTTTGAGCGCTGACATTGTCCGCATAATGATACTTCATACGTATTTAATGGAACGCAACTTCTCTCCAGCGGGTCAGAGGTGTTTTCTACATCACCTGATCACTGACACAATTGTGTCATATTGAGGCAAAACAAGCACATATTGCACGAGAAAAAGCCGGAGATTGCACCAATGTTTTGTTTTGCCCCATTTTCCTCAAGAGTCAGTGAGTTGTGTTGTCAGAAATGCCGTTTAAAGCAATGTGTCTTGGGACAAGAGGGCTACATCTGTAGTGGTGCCCTCCTAATGTTTAGCTGCTTTAATGAAGGCACATTCAGTTGGACTCTGACACCCACAGCTCTCTGCTTTCTAAACTTCAAGCCTGAGCGAGTCGTGAGGGAATTACTTAATGAAACAAATCTCTCGACTTCAAAGGCGGCTGCTGAGCTTCTGATGCTTAATATTACATAAAAACAGTGTGGAAGAGTTGCCATGAACACGGTGAGCTGAAGTGAAAGACCAAACTTATTGAAACTACTATGATAGCTTTGATCTGATGTTGGCTTCATCATGTCAGAATGAAATGATGCGATACGACATCAAATCTGGAATGTGGTCATAATTAGATTTGATGCGATTAACATGATTCATAGGATGGTTCATAAATAGAATAATGTTCTTGCATTGATGCTTTTTTGTACCCCTGCATTTGGCGGTTTCTCGAACGCTGTGGTGTTGAAATCAGGTAGAAAGCTGAAAATCACATTGACGTGTTGAGGACAGCCTGTTGTGTGTGCGGAATACGACTGAACAGGAAGCTGTTTTCCGCAGACGGAGGTGTGTGAGATTTTGCTGAGTTTTGTGGCTAATGCAGTAATGTGCTCTTCTGCATCACTCAAATGCCACAGTGCCGCAGATTCACAGATGTGTAGACAAGAAAGTGACAAAGAGATATGGAGGAAAAATGTGTGTATGTGAGAGAAATATTAGTTTGCCTTTGCTAGAAAGTCCACACTGAAAATCTACCACACTGAGTTTCTACCTGGAAGTTTTAGCATTTAAAATAAATAAATAAATAAATGTAATAACGGAAGAATCTGAGTCGTATGGCGGATGGGGATGTTGACTACTGCAAGACTAAATAGATTTATGTGTGTCTGTGTGTGTGTGTGTGTGTGTGTGTGTGTGTGTGTGTGAGTGTGTGTGTGTGTGTGTGTGTGTGTGTGATTGTGTGTGTGTATGTGAGTCGTATGGTGGATGGGGATGTTGACTACTGCAAGACTAATTTTAGATTTGTTCCTCACCCAAAGCATCACACCGCATCGTAAGATCCGGAACACTGTGCACAAATAGATTGGATTCATTTTTATGGTGCTTTTCTCATTTTTAGAGCAGTAATTAGGATACTAGTGTGTCCCATGAGTAAACGATGACCCAATTTTCTTTAGCCTTGGGTAAAGTATTGAAATCCTCAAAAAATGAGAGAGAGAAATATTTAAAATATGGACAAAGAGTGACATTTTGGTGGCGTAGGCAAAAAGTCACTATAGGAATATACTGTATATCGCTACGAGAGCGTGTTGTTCAAATCATGCCAGATAACATAATCATCAGGTTTTGTTCGAGTGCATGCAGACAAACCAAATACTAAGAAATACAAGCATTAAAACACCCCCTAAATAAATGTGGTGTATCTGAGGCACTTTTATAGTTCAGTATGAAGCCGGTTTGTGATTTCAGCACCACGGAGAGCTCCCATCCCTCTACAGGACCATGGACAGCACCTTCTCAATCGCAAACAAGGGATTCATCTCAACTGTAGGCTTTTGTAGAATAGTGCACTAAAATAATTTGACAATAAAATAATTACAGAGCCGCATTAACATGAGCAGAAGTCTTTTAAAAGCAAATCATCTGGTGACACTTTATTTTGGACTTTATTGGCTGATTTGTAATTCTTAATTCTTATTCTATGTATTATATAAGAACAGAACGTATAAGTGTAGCTGGTGTGATGCAGATAACATCTGAAACTGAAAAGATTGTTTTCGTTAGTCATGCGGGAAACGAAATGTTCTGGTATCTGTAATATGTGACGTAAAAGCACTTTTGAATCCTGAATGTGTTTGGACAGGAAGTGTTTTCAGCGGTGGTAAAGGGGAAGTGTTCCTTCAGGGTTTCTCTGTGTGTAAAACCAAAATGCGTTCCGCTCTTGCGTCATCCAATCGAAATGAAGAGTTTTAATTAAAACACTGTGTGTGAATGCTTTGCCTGGTGGCACAAATTAACATTCGCTTTATTGCAGTCAGTTCCTCAGGTTCAACGATTCATAATTAAAAATGAACCTTGCAACATTTAACCTACGTGAGTGTGTGTGTGTGTGTGTGTGTGTGTGTGTTTGTGTGTGTGTGTGTTTGTGTGTGTGTGTGTCTGTGTTTGTGTTTGAGTGTGTGTGTGTGTGTGTTATTGAGTGTGTGTGTGTGTGTGTGTTTATGTGTGTGTTTGAGTGTGTGTGTGTGTGTATGTGTGTGTTTGAGTGTGTGTGTGTGTGTTTGTGAGAGTGTGTGTATGTGTGTATGTGAGTGTGTATCTGTGTGTATATGTGTGTGTGTGTGTGTGTGTGTGAGTGTGTGTGTGTGTGAGCGTGTATTTATCACTTTGTGGGGACCAAATGTCCCCATAAGGATAGTAAAACCCGAAATTTTTGACCTTGTGGGGACATTTTGTCGGTCCCCATGAGGAAAACAGCTTATAAATCATACTTAATTATGTTTTTTGAAAATGTAAAAATGCAGAATGTTTTCTGTGAGGGTTAGGTTTAGGGGTAGGGTTAGGTTTAGGGGATAGAATATAAAGTTTGTACAGTATAAAAGTCATTATGTCTATGGAAAGTCCCCATAAAACATGGAAACACAACATGTGTGTGAGTGTGTGTGTGTGTGTGTGTGTGTGTGTAAGTGTGTGTGTGTGTGTGTGTCTGTGAGAGTGTGTGTATGTGTGTGTATGTGAGTGTGTATCTGTGTGTATATGTGTGTGTGTGTGTGTGTGTGTGTGAGTGTGTGTGTGTGTAAGTGTGTGTGTGTGTGTTTGAGTGTGTGTGTGTGTGTGTGTGTGTGTGTGTGTGTGTGTGTGTGTGTGTGTGTGTGAGAGAGAGAGAGAGAGAGAGAGAGTGTGTGCATGTTTGTGTTTGTGTTTGTGTGTTTTTGTTTGTGTTTGTGTTTGTGTGTTTGGTTGGTTGGTTCTGCTGGACTAACACTACAAGGAAAAATTGCCATGACCGTCAATCCGCTCATTTGATCACGTGACTCGTTGTGCATGACACTGCGGAGACTCACAGCATGTGGGGGCTCATGTTACTCTCCACGATCCACACACAACTCACCACACGCCCCATTGAGAGAACCACTAATCACCACCACGAGGAGGTTACCCCATGTGACCCTACCCTCCCTAGCAACCAGTACTATTTGGTTGCTTAGGAGACCTGGAGTCACTCAACACGCCCTGGATTCAAACTCACGACTCCAGGTGTCAATACTCGGTCAGATACCCAGACCTCCGTGAATGAAAGTATTATTCACAACTTTCATTTACTGACACACAAATCATGGCTAATATTAACAGTGATTGTATCAGCACGCACTTCACTTCTACCGATTGATTTTGATTTGATTGAAACACGAACAAATTCATCTAAATATATTTCTAAATTCAAATTACACTTTAAACAAAATTAAAATATAATCAAATAATGAAGGTAAAAAAAAATCATACCAACACCAAATGTTTTACTCTGTCCACCGTCTCCCACCGGCCCCTTGTGCACTCACTTAAAAATCACTCCTCGACAACAGGTGGAAAAATACCAATTCAAATAAGATAATGAACACATGAAAATAGAGCCCCTAGTGTCTAAACTGAGTCATTACCAGAATCTGGCAGATTGTTCAGACGGGTCTGGTTCAACTCAAACTCAGAGAAAGCCGAGTGAGACTCTTTTATAATGAACATTCATAATGACAATCTTTGTAGGCCAGATTAAGAGTCTGGTCTCAGTCTTCATATTTGTAAATCTGCTCAGGTTAGTGGTGTTGGTTCACTGCTAGAGGAGGTGCCATGTCCAGTATGCATAAGACCGCTCATTAGGCATGTAAAAATGGTCACTGTGAGACACTGTAGAAAATGTACTGTCATGTCTGCATGTGATGCCGTTGTTAGGATCTCTTCTGAAACTCTTGAGAAGACGCATGTGAGTTTCAAACTCTCCTTTCACACTCTTATTGATTTCAGATTTCACTGCTGTCTAGGAGGAACAACTGAGGTGAAGAGATCTCATCTGTGATGCAAATACTTCATCTGTGTGTGTGTGTGTGTGTGTTTGAGAGGAAATAGACTGGGAGGTCTTGGCCACCACACGATGTTCTGATACGATTCCACTCATCAAGAAGCTTATCTTAAAATAATGTTACCACAGAGGGAGAAAGAGAGGAGAAATCGCAATTCTTATCAGAGGGAATAATCTCAGAGATACATTTATACTGCTGCCATGGCAACAGAGCATTCCGGAGAATTTTGATGAGAGATCAGGAGGGAGGGAGAGGGAGAGAGATGACAAGAAAGACAATTTGTTACCTGAACTGCATGAGCAGGCAAGCCTGATTGTACACACACACACACACACACACACACACACACACACACACACACACACACACACCACACACACACACACACAGCAGCACAGTTGTTATCTGGACCACAGCACAGAAAAACATTGTTGCATCTGTTGTGTCACAGTGGACACTTCTGTAAGACATGTAAGTGCGACTGATTTCTGCAGGGATGATCAGCAAGAGAGAAATCTCAGGAGCACTCAGTACGTTTTTGTTTGTGTCGTCTTAGACTCACACTGACACCTAGTGGCGTGGATGCGGCATCATTTCAATGCAATAGTTTTCAGTTACAAATGGCAACGAAAAAATCCACCATTCACAGTCAGCCATGATTAATTCCATCTGTGCGTGAGAGTGTCCAATGACAGGGCGGTGACCGAGATGAAGCGAGAAGTATTCGGCTGGTCATGTGAGTCTAACACGGCAACCCCCATGAGGGGACCCCCTCCATGTAGATTAAAACTGCTTTTATTAGGTTACTAATGTGACTGGTGTCTACATCTCTTGTGAGAGGTTTAAACATTTCAGTTCTTTTCTTTAGGGGTAAAACTTTTTAATCAGGAACAATTACTTTGGTGACACTGAAAACTTCACTGAGCATGTTTGAATACTGTACATCAAACCTAAATCAAAGGGGAAGATTTTCAGTGAATATCGACTTAAATCTTGGTCTGTTCCTTGAAGACTTGAAATATAGTGCACGAGTCATTTGAACTACTTGACAGTTCAAATCACCATCCACTTTCATTGCTTGTAAAGTGTGAACATTGAATGAAAGTCATGCAGGTTTGGAACGTCAACAAGGTGAGTAAATTATGATATATTTAAGTCCCCATATTCATAAGTCAGGCATATGAGGTATCATTTGAAAGGTTGGAATCTGTACTTTTCAGAGATAACCACCACTTCTGCATTTATGCTACTTAAAATCACTAAATAAGTCCTCGAAATATTCGCGTTGAAAATTAGCGCCCCCTAGAGGTAACGGGGTGGGAATATTTATATGAAAATAAGCTCCTTCTCGTAGCACTTAATGGTCAAGTCATATATCAAAACAAAGCTCTCATTCTCAGGAATGTGACTGTATAATTTATTTTGTTGCCCTAATACCACAGTTTGAAAGATTTTCAAAAGAATCATAAAGTGAAATATGATTTCTGTAAATCATCAAATACAAACGTCTATGTTATGCACCAGCATTTACTGCTGTAAACCCTACATAGCCAATACCTTTATATCTTATATCTACCTATACTTTTACTGTAGGGAGCTTAATAAAAAATTAGCCATTTCTTTCTTGTCTGTGAGCTTCCTTGGCTGAATAATCCAATGTTATATCTTAGATGTCCATAACAAGATATGCACAGATAGAAAGAAAAGCATGCAAAACATATCATCAGAAAATATTGTATGTTTTAGACTTTAGATTGGACACATTATATCATTGCAAAGGGCAGGATCTCAGCTTTCTAATGACACCTAGATTGAGCTTGTAGTCCACTCAGAGGCCGAGATATTCAATGAAATAATGAGGGTGTTGCTTGAACTGAACATTAGACTGAATGTCTATGGACGAGCACATCTGTGATTGCTACCATCTAGTGGAATAAAATGAGACTTTTTCAAAGTGAGGTTGAGTGAACACAACCAGAGTGTTTTTTGTTTTATTTGGGCCGTTCTCTAAAACATTACACATATTTTTGGCAATTTGTCCACAGTATGTGTGAACGGCGAGCTTTTAAATTTGAGTGTGGCAGCCCGAAAATACACCAGAGTTTAAGGGGTTAACATTCTTTTGTCTCAAATATTGACCTCTCACAACCCAGATCTCTGCAACATCCCCTCCACCTGCCTTTTCTTTCTTCCTTTGTTTTAAATTTACTTTTATCTTTCATCTGGCGGGAAAACAGCAAAACTGCCTCCTTCAAACTCAGTAATGAAGCTCCGCCACCTGGGAGCCAAAAACACGCACACAAACAAGCTCTCTCTCTCTGGTTCTGATAAATGTCTCTTCTCCACAGGCTCGATGTGTGTTTGTTTACTGCAGAGATACGGTCAAGCTGGAGAAGAAGAACAAGTTTAATTCAATTCACGAGACACCTCAGACTCAAATAGAGGAACATCAGATTATCTCTCACCAGCCAGATACACTCCAAACTTCTGATCCCAGACCTGTAGATCTCTCCAACATCAGGCTCTGGACTGGATCACATCTGTGCTACAGACATGATGGGCAGACATTCAGTTTTTGATTCACTAAAATGAACCAGCTCAAAAGAGTCATTTGTTTTGGAATCAGACTAGAATGGTCGAGCTGTATGTTTCGCACTGAAGATTCAAACGAACCGGCTCATAAGAGTCATTTGTTTGGGAATCAGACTAGAATGGTCGAGCTGTATGTTTTGCACTGAAGATTCAAAAGAACCGGCTCATAAGAGTCATTTGTTTGGGAATCAGACTAGAATGGTCGAGCTGTATGTTTTGCACTGAAGATTCAAAAGAACCGGCTCATAAGAGTCATTTGTTCGGGAATCAGACTAGAATGGTCGAGCTGTATGTTTCGCACTGAAGATTCAAAAGAACCGGCTCATAAGAGTCATTTGTTCGGGAATCAGACTAGAATGGTCGAGCTGTATGTTTTGCACTGAAGATTCAAACGAACCGGCTCATAAGAGTCATTTGTTCGGGAATCAGACTAGAATGGTCGAGCTGTATGTTTTGCACTGAAGATTCAAACGAACCGGCTCATAAGAGTCATTTGTTCGGGATCAGACTAGAATGGTCGAGCGGTAAGTTTTGCACTGAAGATTCAAACGAACCGGCTCATAAGAGTCATTTGTTCAGGAATCAGACTAGAATGGTCGAGCTGTAAGTTTTGCACTGAAGATTGAAACGAACCGGCTCATAAGAGTAATTTGTTCGGGAATCAGACTAGAATAGTCGAGCTGTATGTTTTGCACTGAAGATTCAAAAGAACCGGCTCATTAGAGTCATTTGTTCGGGAATCAGACTAGAATGGTCGAGCTGTATGTTTCGCACTGAAGATTCAAATGAACCGGCTCATAAGAGTCATTTGTTCGGGAATCAGACTAGAATGGTCGAGCTGTATGTTTCGCACTGAAGATTCAAAAGAACCGGCTCATAAGAGTCATTTGTTTGGGAATCAGACTAGAATGGTCGAGCTGTATGTTTTGCACTGAAGATTCAAAAGAACCGGCTCATAAGAGTCATTTGTTCGGGAATCAGACTAGAATAGTCGAGCTGTAAGTTTCGCACTGAAGATTCAAACGAACCGGCTCATAAGAGTAATTTGTTCGGGAATCAGACTAGAATGGTCGAGCTGTAAGTTTTGCACTGAAGATTCAAACGAACCGGCTCATAAGAGTCATTTGTTCGGGAATCAGACTAGAATGGTCGAGCTGTAAGTTTTGCGCTAAAGATTCAAACGAACCGGCTCATAAGAGTCATTTGTTCGGGAATCAGACTAGAATGGTCGAGCTGTAAGTTTTGTGCTGAAGATTCAAAAGAACCAGCTCATAAGAGTCATTTGTTTGGGAATCAGAATGGTCGAGCTGTAAGTTTTGTGCTGAAGATTCAAAAGAACCGGCTCATAAGAGTCATTTGTTCGGGAATGAGTCTAGAATGGTCGAGCTGTATGTTTCGCACTGAAGATTCAAATGAACCGGCTCATAAGAGTCATTTGTTCGGGAATCAGACTAGAATGGTCGAGCTGTATGTTTTGCACTGAAGATTCAAATGAACCGGCTCATAAGAGTCATTTGTTCGGGAATCAGACTAGAATGGTCGAGCTGTATGTTTCGCACTGAAGATTCAAATGAACCGGCTCATAAGAGTCATTTGTTCGGGAATCAGACTAGAATGGTCGAGCTGTATGTTTCGCACTGAAGATTCAAATGAACCGGCTCATAAGAGTCATTTGTTCGGGAATCAGACTAGAATGGTTGAGCTGTTATTCAATTTTGTTGAAAGATCGAGAGAAACATTTTATAGTTTGATGCACTGATGAATTATGCACAATAAGACCAGGAAAATATTTGAATAAAGTAAATAGAGTCCCATCTGATTTCACTTTGCCCTTAAAAATGTATTAGATAGCAGCGCAGATCTTGTAATCATCACTTACTGTGACCCTATCTCTCTGCTGACTGTACGTAGACTTCACCAAGTGTTTGGATATGGAAAAATATCCATGCTAGTCACTGGATTGATTTTCCTCACAATCCTCATGACAACGTTTCAGAATAGCGACGCTTGACTGTTTAAACTCAGTCAGTCAGATGTCACAGATGTCACAAGCTGGTAAACAGTTTCAGCTTTGAGTCTGTGAAAGTCGTTATTGAATAAATTCTCCCCAAGAGATTTTGTCCTGTGGCAGGAGGCTTTACCTGCCAATGACAGCGCTCAAGACGCTCACGGCCCTGCGGGTTTGGAGGGATGAGTCTGGGGGATTTCCACATTATGGACAGACCAATGAAAAGGTGGATTATGGCCTTTATGTGTAGCATTCTAGAGTGAGAGTCATGACGCACTCTTGTAGCGTAGCATGAAATAT
>NC_068311.1:1994400-2001900 GCF_025860055.1 Xyrauchen texanus | reverse complement strand
AAAGGTAATATGTTACAAATATAGATTACTTAGCAAACTTAATCCGGTTACCTCAATAAGTAATGTAATCAAATTACTTTTAGGTACTTTTTGATTTACCTCAAGATCGCATATGTGAATAAAGTCAAGAGAAAAGCAATGTTTACAATACTTTCTGAATGCAAACAATAATGTCATGAGCGATGCAGCTGTTATTATATACAGTATAAGAACATGAAAACAGGGACACTGTCCCTTTAAGAGCAAAACAGAACATGTTCAAACGTAGAACGAGTCCGCATGTGAAAATACTTTATTTCTCATCAAGCAAATACTGATAGAACAGATGCACTGAATCATGTTTTGATTGACATTAAACAATCTGGCAGGATATACCTCAGTGTAACAGGGATTCATGGAAAGGAGGAGGCGAGAACCGGCTTGACGATATAAATAATAGTTTAATGAAGAACTTAAACGAAAAGACAAACACACAAAGGTGTCGGACAGCAGCCTGTAACACTCTCTCTTTCTCTCACTGCCGTCTTCGTTCAGACCTTATCCCTCTCTGAGGCTTGATTAGCCTGATTAGGGGCTCCTGGATGAGCTGTCAATGAAGAGGCGCTACTCATTCTGGTTACAGGTGATCCCGATTGTCTCGATTTGCACACTTTCATCCAACAAGTTCCACAGCTTGAGCCTAGACGTCAAAAGCTCGGCATTGGACTTGGCGAGACCAAGATCTCTACTCAAGTCGTTGAGGTGTTTTTGGTTGGGTTAGTGTGGGTTTCTCTCATCAGCACCACCACCAAAGTACATTTTCCCTCATCTTTGCTGTCCGTAAATAAGCATCCCCCATTTTCAACCATCATGCCTACAGCTGCAGAGATTCCAGAAGAGGAAGTGGCTCAACAGCGGGAAACCAATTTGCCATGTAACACGACACCCACGCCTCAGCTATCCCATCATCCTCTGCTCTTCAGCCATGCGTGTCAGACAGCGTCTCAATGAACAAACTAAATGTCAGGAAAGCATGCTGAAACACACCGAATTCATGTTTATTTTCAAATGCATGGGTGATGGGTGAAAGAGGACCCAAATGCAGGTTAACCACAATGGAGAACATTTATTGAAGACCCCGTAGGGTGAGAACAGGAACGGTCCAATGGCTAGGCAAGATCAGCTGACAGATGAGGCAGGCTGAAGAGGGGCAGGCAGGGATAATCGTCGTGGCAGGCTGGGGTCAGAACCGGAATGGCAGGCAGAACAGACACAGGCAGCTTGTTAGTGGGGCAGGCGGCGATTGATAGCTGGAGGGACCAGAGAACCAGGCAGACAGGACCAGACAGAGTATAGGCTCTGACAAAGTCAGGGGCAGGCAGAGCTCCAAATCCGGCAGAGTGGGGGGTGAAAGGTGCAGGGCAATAGATCCTGGCCATGGGAAGGCTAAATCAGGCAGAGAACATGAAGCCCATATGACTGGGTAGACAACCAGACAAAGAATGTAGGAACCGACAGGAGACAGGACAGGACAGGTAAGCCAGCTGGCGGTTGATAGCATGAGGACAAAAAACAATCTGGCACAGAACAGCACACACAGGGGGCAAAAGCAGGGAGCAAAGTAATTAAGAGGAATGGGGAAACAGGTGTGGCTCATCATGCTGACAAGCAATCACAGAGATCGCCCCTGCGAGGAAACCCGTGATCACAGTCAGCACATGCCATGATCAAACAAAAACACAAACACATGAGGCAAGGGAAGCACAAGGACAGACAAAGACAAAACGTCTACTGCAGTGGTGGTGGTGTAGTGGTCTAAGCACATAACTGGTAATCTGGTAATCAGAAGGTTGCTGGTTCAAGCCCCACAGCCACCACCATTGTGTCCTTGAGCAAGGCACTTAAATCCAGGTTGCTCCGGGGGGATTGTCCCTGTAATAAGTGCTCTGTAAGTCGCTTTGGATAAAAGCATCTGCCAAATGCATAAATGTAATCAAACGTCTCAAAGATGTCTGCTGAATGTCTTATTAACATCATAGAGGAAACAGATATAGTACATCTTATCGACGTATTGCAGATGAGCAAACGACATTAAAAACAAGTCCGCCAGATATAAACACACACATCCATTAGACATCTGATTGAAACAAAAACAGGGTACAAAAAGGAGGGTAATAGCTAATATATCTGCATGTAAAAGACACAAACGTCTGGACAATGTTTCATTTATGAGTCTCGGGCACCTGCAGCTCTGTGTCTGGACAGTCTGCAGCACTACAGGTTATTTTAGGGCAGTATGTCTTCAGTGTGGACAGGTGTCTCTCAGTCACCTGTGGAGAGAGAGAATAATAAAGCAGGTGATGCAACAGAGAGACATTATGTCATATACTGTACTCAATCTGTATTTTGCTTATAACGTTTGACATAAAATAAGACAAAATGTTCCCTTCAATCACCATTCACTTTCATTACATCTTTTTTTCCATTCAACAAAAGTGAATGGTGACTGAAGCTAACGTTCTGGCTAAAATCAACTTTTTATTTTTTTCTAAAAGACTAATTTCAAGTCCAAACTTGATTGGTAGTCTCAATTTAAAAAAATGCCTTATTTGTCCATCTGGAGACAGAAATAGACTTGCATGCTGAGAGGAAAATGACTCACTCTTGTCGGTACTGTACAACAAGCTTCAAACTCTCAACGGCCTGATCAATAGATTTCTGACAAAATGCGGCTCATAAACTCACTGTCCACCATACAACATCGTATTTTATAATAAATCACAATATTATTTCTAAATAATCGCTATTAAATGTTTTGTCCAAATCATTCAGCCCTACTAGAGACCACTTCAGACCACATTAGACCTCATTGGACCCCCAAGAAACAACATCAGACCACTTCAGTCCAAATTAGATTACACCAAATCAGACCCCATTAGACCTCATCAGACCTCAAAGAAACCTCTTCAGACCACACTAAACCACACCAGAACCCCTAGACCCCATTAGACCTCCAAGAAACAGCCTCAGACCACTTCAGACACCATTAGACCTCATCAGACCTCCAGGAAACTACTTCAAATCCCATTAGACCTCATTAGATCCCCAATTAACCACATCAGACCACATTCAATCACACCAGAATCTGTAGAGAAACGTGATACAACTTTAGACCTCCAAAAAGCACATCAGATCCTTTTAGACCACATCAGATCTCCAGGAAGCCACTTCAGACCCCATCAAACAACTTTAAACCTCATAAGACCTCATTAGACCTCCAAGAATCCTCTTAAGACTGAATAAAGCCACACCAGAACCACTGGAGACCACATCAAACAACTTCAGACCCCATTAGACCTCCAAGAAACCACATCAAACCACTTCAGACCTCATTAGACCTCCAGGAACCCCCTTCAGACCCCATTAGACCTCATCTGATCTCCAAGGAACCTCTTCAGACCAAATTAAACCACATTAGAACCCCTAAAGACGACATCAGACAACTTCAGACCCCATTAGACCTCCAAGAAACCACATCAGACCCCATTAGACCACATCAGACCTGCAGGAAATGACTTCAGACTCTATTAACCACTTTAAATCCCATTAGACCTCATCAGACCTCCAATAAACCTCTTCAGACCTAATTAAACCACACCAGAACCCCTAAAGACATCATCAGACAACTTCAGACCCCATTAGACGTTCAAGAAACCACATCAGACCACTTCAGACTCCATTAGACCTCCGGGAAACCACTTCAGACCCCATTAGACCTAATCTGACCTCCAAGAAACCTCTTCAGACCAAATTAAACCACACTAGAACCACTAAAGACAACATCAGACAACTTCAGACCCCATTAGACCTCAAAGAATCCACATCAGACCACTTCAGACCCCATTAGACCTCCAGGAAACCACTTCAGACCCCATTAGACCTAATCTGACCTCCAAGAAACCTCTTTAAACCAAAGAAACCTCTTTAAACCAAATTAAACCACACTAGAACCCCTAAAGACGACATCAGACAACTTCAGACCCCATTAGACCTCCAGGAAACCACTTCAGACCCCATTAGACCTCCAGGAAACCACTTCAGACCCCATTAAACAACTTCAAATTCCATTAGACCTCAGTAGACCCCTATGAAACCACATCAGACCACTTCAGACCCCATTAGAGAGTTCATTTACCCATTACTTACATTGTGTTTAAGGTCATTAAATTACGGCTAATATATACAAACAAAATGTAAGCTTTTATTTTCATATTATGTCCTTATGTGCATGTCACTCTTCTATTTGTTCACAAAATTCTCCACTTTTGTAACATGACCCAGGCAGTATCAAGCTTCCTGCCTCTCGTTATTGATTTCTCTCTCTCTCTGGTTCTCTCTCACTCTCTCCGTCTCCATCGTCCTGCTGTAGAACCACATTTATTTCCCATGGTTCACATCCGTCAATACTCAATAGCTACTGTTCTGCCACAGCATTGATGATAAAGCCTCTCCCTCTCTCTCTCTCTCTCTCTACATCCTGCCATGGATAAACACCTCTTAGGTAAAAAATAGAAAGCGTTTCGTTAGTGGATGTGAATGACAGGAGGGCTGGAGGGAGTCTGTCCACCCGTCCGCTCTCATGTACCTTATCTGGGATCATTGTAGAGTTGTCCATGATTATTAATGCTGGAAGCGGTTTTAACCTGACCCGTGGTGAACTATTGTCAAATGTAAAGGTCACTTTCACTCAGAAAATATAAAAATAACAGTTTTATTCAACAGTATTAAACATTGGACTAGAGTGAATGTGTTATATCATAAATCCCCATTTCTACCTCACCATGTCTGGATCACTTTAATGATTCATTTATAGTGCTTTTATGGTGTTTTTGTCCTTTTTTATCAATATAAACTTGTACAGCTGTGGCCTCAAGTATTGGCATTGACATACATTTCATGTTTTGCAAAGTTTGCTGCTTCGGTGTTTCTATGGTATACTGGAAAACAATGATATGCATTTCATGAGTTTTAAAGGCTTTTATTAGTAAAAACACTCAATATATGCAAAGAGTCAATATTTACAGTGTTGACCCTTGTTCTTCATAACCTCTACAATTCACTCTGGCATGCTGGATATCAGCTTCTGGGCCAAATCCAGACTGATGGCGACCCATTCTTGACTTATTAGTGCTCGGAGTTGATCACAATTCGTGGGCTTCTGTTTGTCCACTCGCCGTTTGAGGATTGACCACAGGTTCTCTATGGGATTAAGATCCGGAGAGTTGCCTGGCCACGGATCCAAAATCTCAATGTAATGATCTCCGAGCCACTTCATTATCACTCTTGGTGGTGCTCCATCATGCTGAAAAATGCACGGATCAGCCCCAAATTGCTCCTGGATCATTGGGAGTTGTAGGACGTTTTGATACCATTCTTCATTCATGGCAGTGTATTTGTGCAGGATTGTGAGCGAGCCCACTCCATGTGATGAAAAGCAACCCCACATATAGATGGTCTCAGGATGCTTCACTGTTGGCACGACACAGGACTCATGGTGATGTTCACATTTTGTCCCAAAAGATGTCCCAAACGTTCGGAAGGGGCTTCATCAGAGAAAATAACTTTGCAACAGTCTTCTGCTGTCCAATCCTTGTACCTCCTGCAGAATTTCAGTCTGTCCTTGATGATTGTCTTGGAGTGAAGTGGCTTCTTTGCTGCCCTTCTTGACACCTGGCTATTGTCCAAAAGTCTTCGCCTCACTGTGGGTGCAGATGCCCTCACACAAACCTGCTGCCAATATTGAGCTCTGCACTGGTGGTGACACACTTCCATAGCTGACTCCTCAGGAGGAGATGGTCCTGGCGCTTACTGGACATTCTGGGACGTCCTGAAGCCTTCTTCACTGCAGTTGAACCTCTCTTCTTGAAGTTCTTGATGATCTGGTAAATGGTTCTTTCAGGGGCAATATTCTTTGCAGCAATTTCCTTGCATGTGAGGCCATTTTGATGCAAAGCGATGATGGCTGCACATCTTTCAAGGGGCGTCAACAGACTTGGAACCAGGGCTGGACTGGTAATCTGGCTTACCGGGCATTTTCCTGGTGGGCCAACGCACTTTTGGGCCGATCAGGGGCGGAATGTCCATCGGGAAAACCGAGCGGGCCGGAGGTTTGGCCGCGAACCGTGCCGAATGTGCCGCTGTGTTATGCAGAATAGACCACAAAACAACGCCGCAATATGTACGATTGTGACCCCCAGGCGCTCAACAACATTAGCCCCCCTCCCCCCGCTCAACAGTTGGGCCAGCTGCCATGTAAAATCCCGTTCCGATTTCTCTTCCCAGTCCAGCCCTGCTTGAAACAAATGGAGTTGTGCAAATAATAATATTTGGGCTTTAAAGTGGCTGTCTCATCTCAGTGTGTGCAACTTTTGAAACTTCAAACTCAATTTCAATTCAATTTAACATTAAAAGACCAACACCAAGCACACACACACAGTAGGTCATCATTACGTGATGATGAGGGCTTTCAGGCATCTCATTTGTGTGTCATTCATTTTTGATAGCAGTATTTACTGATGTGGAAATGCATTTGACCCATATGGCGACTTCATCAACGCGACAGCTCGAGTGAAACGGCCAGAAACATTCTCATTCTGACGATCTCAATAACAGTTTTCACCCGGACTCAAATCAAACCGAGTGTATTCCGAGTCACTGCTCTGTGAATCGATCTCATTGTGCGATTGTTTAATTGAAGGCCGATTGAACGTTGGGCCGATGAATTGGCTTTGCATGTACTCGGCAGAAAGACATTTTGAACTTCCCTCTTTGGGGTCTGACAGGCACGGTTGCATCTTCTCTTGTGTTTGTTATATTATCTGTGAATTTGTCATGGGAGTTTGTAGGCCTGCAGTTTTATTACAGGGGTACACGAGGGTCATGTGTTCTTTTTTTAGAGCAAGGAAGGCAAATGTACTGTACGATTATATAAACAAGATTAATTGCCAATTACCTCAGGGTTCATATTGATTCACGATAGGTCCACGTAATTACACGAGAGTACAGTGTTTACTGCTACTCATTATTTCTGATGGTATCTCAAATTATAGAGATTCATTTTTCAATGTTCTTGTGAGACACAAAACGACATTTTTTGAGAAATGTACCAAGAATTCCAATTGGTACATTAGAGGTAAAATACAGAGTGATGTGTGCTTTCTCAATTACTTGAATAAATCTGACCTGAATGAGTCAAAGAAATGATTTTGATCGAGGTAACTCACAAAGCAAACACAGGATGCTACAGCACACCGCTTCCTCTGGGACAGTGGAGGTGTAACCAGTGCGTCGACCACGTGCGTAAGAGCTTATACGACTAAAACACTCTGGAAATACAAACCGGAATATTTACACAACAAGATGAGAATGAAAAATCGTGACTGTGGCAACATTTTTGGAAAATGATATTACTGTATGTGGTTCTTTACATGTATGTCCACTGTGTGGCGCTAAAAGCGAGTT
>NC_068311.1:1969400-1989400 GCF_025860055.1 Xyrauchen texanus | reverse complement strand
TCTCACACACAGGACTCAACAATGCTCCTTTACATCACAAGTGCAACGCTCCATCAGTTCAATTTAATCACACTTGAACAAGCTTGTAAATGTAGTTGATTACGTAATGCAAATGTTAAAATGAGTCATGCGCTATAGTATAATTGTTTAGATGACGTTTATGACAGTCAGTGTTTATGAACTGATAGTCTGCCGCTTGTTGTTGTAGCGCCTCTAGTGTTCATTTGACCAGGAAACTGGAGAAGGGTATATCTGCAAAAAGGGGCGTGAGCTCCAAATCGCCATTAAAGAAATATGGAGCCCCTACCGAAACCATTCCCTAACCTTAACCTTGAGTGGAAGTGACGCCCCCTTTTGGAGTTGGCGCAACCACCTTTTGGAGAAAACCCGCCCCATTTTGGTGTAACCCTACCCACTTTTGGAGATTACTTCCCCCATTTGGAGCTATACCTACAAGGGAAACTGCCAAGATTTGCACAACGAGCCATGAAAATAAACATATGCAAAAATGTAGGCATAGTAACTTGATTTTATGAGACCAGGTCGAATTTTGTAGTCACGCTAGCCTCTAAAATATGTCATTGGTTGCACATTGACCTTCGTAAGTGAATCTCTATAAAATGATTTTTACCAATCCTTAAAAGTCATGGAGATTCACTGGCTGAAAGGTGTGGACACATTGAATATTACTGTTATCAGGTGCGACCATTCATGTTAAATGACCTACTTCCCTCATAAAAATGTGTCTCATAGAAAAAGGAGCAGGGGAAACTCGAGACAAAAGACAGAAGAGAGGTCAGGCAGGTACTGCATTAGCTAAATAATGAGCAAACGGCTAACGGATTATTAGGTAAATGTTATTACGTTACAGTAGCTCCACAAATGGCCACATTCTGACTGAAATGAGCGAAGGAAAAAGATAAAACCATGTCTTTGTGTCCAAACCTTTGAAAATCTCAAGTTTGGTTTCAACGTAAAGACAAAGTCCACGGCAGTACTGTATGTGTTCGGTACAGAGAGACAATACGAGCTTGTAGTCGAGGCTGATTATAGTTATTCTCAGAAATGATGGACAGAAATGTCACATAATTATAGAACAAAAGACAGAGTGAATGAAAGAGAAGGAACAATTTTTCTGAATTGAGTTGAACCTGGAAATCAGACTATGGAAGCAAAGATGTTCGAGGTTTAGAGATGAACATGTGCCAATTGAAGTCCACATTTTGCAAGTGGCAGAACCACTTTAAATAGTATTATTAATGATGTTAATAGAAAACTAATCCACAAACGTTCGCAATATTTCACACTTAAATTTAAAAGCTCACCATTCACACATACTGTGGACTAATTGCAAAAATTGCAAAAACGTTTTACAAAGAACAGCCCAAATACTAAAGTATGTGTTTATAATCTTATACTGAGCCCGAGTTCCTCAACATGGCCACCACTGATCCAGGGTTCCTCGGCATGGCCGCCAACGTGCAAGAGTTTCCCGTCATGGCCACCACCGAGCAAGAGTTTCCCGTCATGGCCACCACCGAGCAAGAGTTTCCCGTCATGGCCACCACCGAGCAAGAGTTTCCCGTCATGGCCACCACCGAGGAAGAGTTTCACGTCATGGCCGCCAAGCCAGCATCCCATGTCATGCCATGGCCAACGAGCCAACGCCCATGTCTGCCACAGCAAACGAGCCAACGTTCCCAGCCTCATCTGTTCCAGAGCCTGCAACGCCAACTTCGGCCTCATGGAGGAGGAGGAAGAGGAGGAGATTTCAGAGATTTCGTCTCTGAGTCTCAGCCTGTGCTCATGACCACAGAGGTCATTTCCGAGACTCTGTCCATGCCCACAACCACAGAGGTCGCTCCTGAGACTCTGTTCCTGCCAATGACCACGGAGGTTGTTTCCAAGTCTCTGCCCATGTTCACGACCACAGAGGTCATTTCCAAATCTCTGCCCATGTTCAAGACCACAGAGGTCATTCAAGAGTGTCTGTCTATGCCAGAGTCAGCTCCAGGCCATGCCACAGCCGCAGCAGAGTCAGCTCCAGCCGCGCCAGAGACAGCTCCAGGCCATGTCACAGCCGCGCCAGAGTCAGCTCCAGGACATGTCACAGCCACGCCAGAGTCAGCTCCAGGACATGTCACAGCCACGCCAGAGTCAGCTCCAGGCCATGTCACAGCCATGCCAGAGTCAGATCCAGGCCATGTCACAGCCATGCCAGAGTTAGCTCCAGGCCATGTCACAGCCATGCCAGAGTCAGCTCCAGGCCATGTCACAGCCGCGCCAGAGTCAGCTCCAGGCCATGCCACAGCCGCGCCAGAGTCAGCTCCAAGCCATGTCACAGCCGCGCCAGAGTCAGCTCCAGGCCATGTCACAGCCACGCCAGAGTCAGTTCCAGGCCATGTCACAGCCACGCCAGAGTCAGCTCCAGGCCATGTCACAGCCACGCCAGAGTCAGTTCCAGGACATGTCACAGCCGCGCCAGAGTCAGCTCCAGGCCATGTCACAGCCGTGCCAGAGTCAGCTCCAGGCCATGTCACAGCCGCGCCAGAGTCAGCTCCAGGCCATGTCACAGCCACGCCAGAGTCAGCTCCAGGCCATGTCACAGCCACGCCAGAGTCAGCTCCAGGCCATGTCACAGCCACGCCAGAGTCAGCTCCAGGCCATGTCACAGCCGCGCCCCAGACTGCTCCATGCCATGCTCCAGATTCTTGAATGACCTCTGTGGTCATGAACACGGGCAGAGACTTGGAAACGACCTCCGCGGTCGTGAACATGGGCAGAGACTTGGAAACAACCTCTGTGCTCCAGGCTATGTCACAGCCAAGCCCCAGACTGCTCCATGCCATGTTTCATTCAAACCCCAGGCTGCTCCGTGCCATGTTTCATTCAAACCCCAGGCTGCTCCGTGCCATGTCACAAGCAAACCTCTGCTCAACGGTCCAGGCCCACCTCCATCCCTATGACTCCACCTTGGTCCTCTGCCCCATCGTCTACGCCCCTCAAGCCTCACATGCCACCACCACCCCAACACCCCACCCCCCACCCCGGACTCCGCCTTGATCCCATGCTCCATGCCCTGCTATGTCAAGTTACCACAATTTGCAGTTCAAGCACCACCCTCATTATTTCATTGACTATCTCAATGTATGTGTCATTACAAAGCTGAAATCCTGCCCTTTGCAATTATATAATATCACCAATAATCGAAAACTGTATTTTTCTGATGATTTGTTTTGCATTCTTTTCTTTCTGAATGGTATATTTTGTTCTGTACATCTGATATAAAATTGGATTATTCAGCCAAGCAAGCTCACAAACAAGTAAACAATGGCTAATTTTTTTAGAGTAAAGTCTAAGTTAATATAAAGATTTTAAATAAAGAAATATCTTGTCTGCCTGGAGCATAGACGTGCAGGAAGAATGTTAGTTACAAGTTCATTTTGAAATATATGATTGTCAAAGGGTCAGAGAGAGGATAAATAAAATCTATATATCATGAAAAACTAATTTTGATAAGAAAAATTATGATTAAGTATCATTTGTGGGCACTAGTGGAGTTCAGGAAAAAGAAAGAGACGTTAAATAATGCTTTCAATCCTCCTATGGTATTTGGTCATTTTAATAAAACAATTGAATAAAAATGGGTTCCTTTATCTGAGCATTACAAGACTTGGTGACTTTTCCTTCATTTGCCAAATGAAAAAAAATAAAAAAATAAATGGGCTTGATTCAAAAAGTCTAAATGGTCTTAAATCTACCACCATCAATAAATCAGCCACATTGCTGAAAAAAAGACAGAAATTACAGGGTGGGACTCTAAAATATTCTTACTGCAAAACACACACACACACACACACACACACACACACACACACTGACACACACTCTCACACATACGCACACACATTAGAAAATATGACAGCCACAGGCACTTGCACTTTGTGGAGCAATAAATGATTAAATTTGTGAATACTCGCTGTTTTGTAATACCATGGAAAATCACTTTTCAGAGCTCACCGTTTTCAGTTGTGTGAAGACATTTTAAATTGACTGTGCTGTTTAAGCCTCCTATGGTATTCAAAAATTGCACACAAAAATGCATGAGATGGATGTGGAGGATGTAATCATATTTAGAATAAAGAAATCCTTGGTCTTTTGGCGCATCTGCATAGAGTTATTATTCGTTTCTGGACACTGCTGTGGTTGTGTAGGGAATATCTTTTTTATAAAAAGCTAAAAGAAAATATTGGAAAACAACTAAATATCATATCATGATGCTTGATGTAAAAAAAAATAATAATAAAATCAAAAAGTTATTTTATACTCCTAAAACGTTTTTTGGACAAATGCTGTCCAGAGCGCTAGAGGGCGCCGCTTGCTTACACAATGCCGACTATAGCCCTGACTAAAGACCTGATTGCAGTCTATTTTTAAACACGGCTGTGGCAGGGCGGAGGGCGGGGCCGGGTCGTGATCATACACACCCGGTCCCGTATTAGGCTAATCAAGCCTCCGAGGTATAAAGGTCGACTGCAGGGTGTCGTGCGGGAGAGAGAGATCGTTTACGGGTTTTTTTCACGCATTTTTGCACTTTTATTTATGTAGTTCAAAAGAACTGAACTCACATTTTACATTTTTACATTACATTTATGCATTTGTCAGATGCTTTTATCCAAAGCGACTTACAGTGCACTTATTACAGGGACAATCCCCCCCGGAGCAACCTGGAGTTAAGTGTCTTACTCAAGGACACAATGGTGGTGACTGTGGGGCTTACACCACCACCACTCTACTTTTACATGTTTGTACTGTATCACAACATCACAGATTCATATAATGGAAACATAATATGTTGGGAAATTCCTCAGAAGTGTCAACCACATCAATTAAAAATAAATAGTTAACAAAAAAACGAAAAAAAAAAAAAACACCCTTTTAGATTCTGTAGTGGTGTAATAGATCATGGGAAATGCTGTCCAGAGCTTTAGAGGGCGCCGCCTGCTTACACAATGCCGACTGTAGCGCTGACTAAAGACCTGATTGCAGTCTATTTTTAAACGCGGACTTTCCCGCTTTCGTAATCACGCAAGACCTGATTGCGACTTCAAACTTAACTCAATCAATCTTACATTGTTAATGGATACCATAACAATGTCTCAGAAATCGAATGTAGCTGTTTTTCAGCTCATCATGTATAGGTAAGTGCCGCTTTCATAAGTGTCACGTAATGATGTTTTTCCTCATTAATGTGAGAAAGAAGACTTGTTCTTAGGAGTGCCATCCCTTCAACATTCTGTGTCTTTGATCATTTCTGGATTGTCCATTTGAATTAAAAGAGTTTTAAAAATTTTAAATGTATTGATAATTTTAAATGAACCATCAGTTTTTGATATCAGTGTTTTTAGGCTTAAGTCAATTTGCTTTTGGTTTTAATTTGGTCATTTATCGGTGCATCCCTCATTTCTATATAATAGTTATATAGTTATAGAGATACAGTTGAGACTTGAATGAAGCATACCTGAGAATTCTATTGAAGATGAAATGTGTCATTTCTGCATCATTAGCACCAACGAATGGAAATGCGAATATAATAAAACAACATCCCGAAATGCCCTCCGTCTTCTGTTGATCAAACAACAGATAGTCCCGCCCCCAACTCACGCCATTAGTTGAGTCAGTGTTTTTGCGTCGGGCTGGACAGGTCACTCAAACCAATCAGAGGAATTGTATTGCCCCACAGAGACAGAGTGTTTACCGTTTTCGAGAATGGCTTGCTCATAGTGGTCTCTACATATTACTGGGATAAGAGAAGGAACATTAACACTGAAAAAGTTGCATTTTTCAGCTTTAAGTCTCCTGAGCTATGGAGGAGCAACCTCTGAGCCTAATTTTCTTTAGGAATGCTGTACACTTCCTTCTCATTTATACCTGTCATAAAGAAGCAGTGCAGTAAAGAATCCTCCAAGGTGTTCTCTAAAAATCCAACTCTAAAATCTAAAGTCATGGGAGAGTTACCCCTTTTATTATGCCTATAACATGAATGGAATACAGATGAGATCGGTGTAGCCTCACACACACACACACACACACACACACACACACACACACACACACACACACACACACACACACACACACACACACACACTTCAAACACATTCACAGCTTGATGTGGAAGCTACTTTAAAACTGTAGCTCCCCAAGCAACAATCTAATCGTAATCATGTATTTAAACTACAGTTGAGCTTCCCTTTTGGGAAAAAAGGACTTTACTACAAGCAACTAACAAAAAGCAGCATAGTGCAATAAATGGATAGTTCACCCAAAATTGAAAATTCCCTCACCCCTGTGTTGTTGTATATGATTTTCTTTCTTTTTATGAACACAAAGGGAGTAATTGTGCATAAATGTTGTGCTCAGTGATGTCATACAATGGCAGTTTATGGTGACCACCTCTTCAAGCTTCAAAAGAACACAAAAGTATCAGAAGTCTAATTAATTATTCATGAGACTCTTGATCATTCTGAAAGCATACGAAAAGATTTAGTGAGAAACAAACTGAAATATAATGTATTATTTAGTCAAAATGTTACTGACTGTTGATCTTGTGTGTGTTCGTGATAGGGCAAGAGAGCAACGTTTCACGCAGCACCTCCTGACATTAGGGCGTTCACGCGAAAACTCATTTTGTTTATCTAAAAACAGCGATAGTGACAACAGAACACAACACAACTACACAAAACAGAGAACAGAACTTACTAAACATGTCTGAAGAGTTTGTAGTCCAAGAATTGATGCATTTCTATGCCCAGCCTTTTTATTTGAACGTTTTTGGACTGGTGCCCGTTCACAGTGTACGGAGTTGCCAGCGAGACGCCGAAAATAGAAAACAAGCGATTGATAGAATGTCCCGTCGCTCGTCACTGCTGAATAGAACAAAAACTCTGATTAACATAGAAAATATATCTTTTATCGCGTGTCGTTTGCGTCAGGTTAGGACACGGTGTGACTGTGGCGTCCTGTAGCTCCTCTATGTTTCTGTTTGATTTCCACGTGAATATTTTAACTAAATGATACATCAGATTTCAGTTTGTTTCTCATCAAATCTTATCGTATGCTTTCATAACAGACATGAGTCTCATGAATAATTTATTAGGTCACCCTAAACTGCAATTGTATGACATCACTGAGGACACATATTATTTTTTTTTAAATATATATAAATTAGTGACAAAAATGATGATCTTATGTAGGGTGACAGCATTACATGTGAACTTCTAAAGCTACTATTGCTCTAAATATAACTAATAAAACATGAGCACCCATAAAAAACCCTAATTTATAATTTAAACATAGTACAATTTGTATTATATGGAGCTGTGAGAACTATACTCTTATTGGTAACTCAAAGCAGCATCTAATTAGCTAAAATGCAGTATTTAAGAAACAAACACGCAAGGGGTGGGGAATGCGTATTAGTTTTGTTAAATGTGCTGTAAGCTATTTTTCTTTTCATTCATGGTGTTTTCTATTCCCAGAAAGATATTAATGAAATAAGTGTGCTGAGATATCTGTGACAGTTCTAGACTCTGAAAACAGAAAACAAAAACGTGTCAGCGGACCGCAGACGATGACGCTTTCTGCCTGTCAATCATTTTGCACGTTCACGTAGTATTGTATAGTTGCAGCGAATTATTGAGGCTCAATGCCATTTTTATGCCATGTTGCTCATAACAGTTGTCAGTTGGGGGCGCTGTTTTGCAGCTGTTGCTTTTGGCAACCGTTTCTGCTCTCAATAAAGCTCATTTGGTATCTTTGGAGCACGGATGTGGCAGGGCGGAGGGCGGGGTCGGGTTGTGATTACACACACCCGGTCCCTTATCAGGCTAATTAGGCCTCCGAGAAGGATAAAGGCTGATGGCAGACGGTGGTGCGACGAGAGAGAGATAGTTTACGGACATGTCCGTCATGTGTGTGTTTGTGTCGTTTAAGTTTATTATTAAAATAATATTTATATTATCAAGCCGGTTCTCGCCTCCTCCTTTCCACTGAATATGTTACAGCGGGGTTTTGGAAAAGGGGCATGGCTAATCCACCGGCTCAGCTTGACGGCTTGTGGAAATTCTAGAATGGCTAAAATCACTTACAGCACCATTTAACGACAGATGTTAAGTTTGTGGAGAAGAATATAGTCGCAGGCTTTGCTCCAAAAAGGGGCGGGAGCTCCAAACCAACATTAAAGATATAGGGAACCCCTAACCTAACCATGAGTGGAAGTGATGCCCCTTTTTGGAGTTGGCACCACCTCCTTTTGGTGTAACCATGCCCCCCTCGGGGGTAACCACGCCCTCATGGGGAGGTCTATACCTACACTGAGTTTTCAGGGGAGTTCTGCGTGCGCTAAAATACTACTAAAATAATGTAGTACATCACAGCTCATACATCTGTTTGTTTTATTTGATTGGTTCATCAGATCTAAACAGATTGAAGTGCAATGAACAAAGCTGTAGACAATTACTCACCAGCACTGATACACACACACACAAACACTCTGGAGATAAAAGTCAAGTATCTTATTTTACATGATGTTTGAGCTGACACGGTACTTCATGGATTGAAAGCTCTCCTGATGCCTGCAGGTCTCAGATAACAGAGGAGGAACCCAAAAAGAGATTTGTTTAAAAGAGGCCTAGCTCTCACTTTCTCACTTTCATGAAAATACAGCCAACGGCGGGGCAGATCCAACTATATATCAGGTATTTTTCACTATAAATCTCCACTTTCACTTTCACTTCCATATTATACTGCTTTAGTTTTTTTGGCGATTCACCTTTATCGTGCATATTGTGAAACATTATATAAATATTTATCTGTTTCTCACCCCAAACTTATACCACTTCTGAAGACATAGATGTGATGAGGAGGAGGGCGTGGCCGGTCCGTGATGGAGCACGGCCGGCGCTGAATCAGCTGATCAGCGGGATAGCGAGATAAGGGGCAGCTGGATGTACGTGTTTGTTTATGTTTGTTTTAAGTTCATTCATACCATTAACGTTTATGTTGACTGTTTAGACGGTTCCCGCCTCCTCCTTTGCCCGTCCTTATACAGTTACAATAGATTAAACTACTGGAGTCGTATGGATTACTTTTATGTGCCTTTATGTGCTTTTTGGACCTTCAAAGTTCTGGCCACCATCCACTTGCATTGTATGTACCTACAGAGCTGAGATATTCTTCAAACAATCTTTTTGTTTGTGATCAGCAGAAGAAAGTCAGACAAGTCATGAGGGTGAGTAAATCGGAAAAAGAACAGGAAACACGGATGATGCCAGATTTATTCATACATATTTCTTAAGGAACTTTTATTTTGACACCATAATACATATTCCTCAGTGAGCTCGCTGAGGTTAATGGAACTTTCGTCCAGTATAATCTATTTTCATTGTGTAAAAATTTACAACTTGCATCAAATGGTTGCTGATACACAGAAATGAATATGACCGAAACGGCAATCGTTAAACACACACACACACACACACACACACACACACTCTCTCTCTCTCTCTCTCTCACACACACACACAAACACTCTCTCTCTCTCACACACACAAACTCTCTTTCTCTCACACACATACACACACACACATTTTTCATTAATGCTTTCATTAATACTCTGAAGCTTTTTTGTGCAGCATTTTATTTTACCAAAAATAAATGATATAAATATATATACATATTCTATTTGTATTTTATTAAAGCTGTATGTATCAATTTGATTAAACACCATTTGATCATAATATTTAATTAAAACATTTAACATGGAATCCAGAAAAATTCAAACAGAAGACTCATAATTAGTATCTGTGAGACTTTATGCAGTTCTATGACCATTTTAATGTCGATGATGACTGAAGTGTCAATATACAAAGTAGCAATATCACTTTAACTAATAAAAGCAGTTCCTGAATGACATCATCTTACAGGAAGTGACATCAGTTTGGAAGGAAAACAACAACTAAGTATAAACAATGGATGTTGTGATATTAGTTGGTTTGTCTCACAATTTACATAAATCTGTATATTATAAAAATGTAACAGATGGTTTAAAAAATATCAACTTGTAATGATTCAAGCTCACGTCCTCATGTGAACCAACTGTAAATCCCTCCAATCCAGTTATCCAGTTAGTTTCAATCTTTGTACCTTTCTTGCAATTGTGTAAATTATCGAATTATAATTAATAAAGCGTCTGAGCTTGACCACAGCGTAATTCTGGTACAACCTTTTATAGAGCGTCCTTAAATCGTTACATTAGCGTATTGAGTTTAATGAAGCTATAGGTTCAAAAGTGCAATATCGACAATGATGAGCATTAGGCCCAGTATAGTGCAAGAGGCTAATATATCTGGGGGGGTTTATGAGTGTTTTGTGTTTGCACCGAATTGACAAATGTCACCTTCAGATCTGTGTGACTCAATCTCTCACCTGCATTCACAATCTCAATGATGTCATAATGCCATCCTCATTAGCAACCCCTTCACAACCCATATGTACAGCATCTTTGAGTCATTCTGTGTGATTAGAAAACTCATTTTCAGGGTCTGCCATGGAGGTGCTTCACAAATCGTTTTCAATATATTCCATAGGAACATTGCGGGGTTGTTATAGCATTATGAATCCGGAGGCAAACATCTGAATTGTTCGGCTTGACATCTATCAAACCGCTTGGTTAAATTGTGCGTGTTGTGTTTGTCTTTATTAAACTCTGTGCTGTTCAACTAATAGATGCTATTTGTTTCTCAAAGTGAATGCAATGCTGAACAGCTAGCTGGTGAATTACGAACATCTATTTTCAGCATGGAGTAATCCGCCAGTCAGTCAACTGCCAACGACACACTCAGAATAACAAGAAGACCTTTATATTTTCTGAAGAAAATGTGAGTGTTGCTTACCCATGCAAAACTTGTCACCACCGTGATGCTAGGGTTTTGTGGGAGTGTTGGCGGCCATTGCAATGTGATTACTAAGGTGCTTAGAGTATCTGTAATGCACTGCTGTGCTGCTAAAAGGGTTTTATAGATGGTTTCTAAGCAAGCATAGACCGAATATGGCTCAAGAAAAGTCACCCTAGTGTTTCCAAATTTACTCTGAGTTACACAAACTGACTTTTAAATTTGAAAAAAAAAATGTTTTCAAAATTTTCAGCTTTTAATAAGACTTTTATTTTCATCTACTGATGGTTACACCACATGTCATTTTTTTTTTTATCTGCCGGTGGGTATTAGCTTTCTAATGACACCTAGATTGAGCTTGTAGTGCACTCAGAGGCCAAGATATTCAATGAAATAATGAGGGTGTTGCTTGAACTGAACATTAGACTGAATGTCTATGGACGAGCACAAAGGGCTAAAATGCATTAGAGCGCCACCTACAGTTCACATCTGTATATTGTGATGGAATATGATAGAGAAATTTTTTTTTTCCAGTGCTTACTGCCACCTAGTGGAATGAAAGTGAAGTACAAAAAGTACTTCACAAAGTGAAGTAGAGTGAACAGAACCAAGAACAACAACAAACAAATATCAAAATGACTTTGAACTCTGTCATTGAAAACATGCTCATCATAACAAGTAATTGTTTTGTGTAAATTGCATTTTAAATACATCTTTGCATGACTTGATAGCATCAAGCCTTTGACACAATTATTTAAAATTGTACTGAGTGTACAGGACCTTCAAAGTGTTGCCGCAAAACACTGTCAGTGCGAGCAGATCTTATTGTTTTATGTTGCTTTATGCAAAGTTATTGTTGGGTGCAATAATACTCCATCCATGGTTGAGGTCTAAACACTCCTCAAGCAAACAATATTTCATTTAGTCTTACAAATTGAAATGCACTCTTTTTGTGGGGTACATATGAATGAGCTGTAAAACTGATGTATGTGCATGTGTAGATACAGATGGGAGTAAAGCACCAGTCTTGAGATGTGCTGAATGCAGCACGTTCTATTTATGCTAATATTTAACTCGCTCGATTCAATCTGTGCGCCGCGTCCCTGATCAACAACAGTTTAAAATGTCAATACATTGTCTCACTGCATCTTCATCTGTCTCTCTCTCTCTCGCTCCATCTCTTATTGTCTATCTCTCTCTTTCTCTCTCGTTAAGTTTGTTGAAGTGTTTAAATGCTACTGGTCGTATAATTCTCATAATATATTCAAATCTGTTTCTAATTTAACAAGAGGCTGGATTTCGAGTGTGAGTGGATTCTGTCAGCACCAAACCATAAAATCTCAAGCTCTCAAGCCACAGCCCAGTAATATATTCATGTAATTATATAGAAATGTAAAGACTGTCTAGTGGTGGTCTTGACATTTTGGGGAAAAATGGTTTAAGTGGAACCAATTTGCTGCGGCTCAAATAGGACTTAATGTTAACATAACTGTGTTTCTGAATGACTCAGACCCCCCCCCCCCCGATACAGAGAATAAAAATGTTAAATGTTATTTTATGCATCTTTTAGCAAGATGAGAAAAGGTGGAGACTTAAAAGACTAAATAACAAAAAATGGTTATTTTGGGATTTAGAAACGGTTCTGTTACACTGGGTTACCATTGTGGTGAAGAACGGATACAATTTACGCCTACTGTATGATGCTTAACTCAAGGGGAAATTACTATTTAGCATTTAGCGTGTTCATTTATGTAATTGCCAAACTCTATGGACCCGCCGGCAGGTCCAAAAGGGGGGCAATATGTTGTGTAAAAAGTTAACACTTAAAATGTTAAAGTATCCTTATTCATAAATCAGGCATATGAGGTAGGTTATGTTATTTCTTAGATGTCCAGAACAAAATATGCCATCATAAAAATATTTTTCCAACTATTAATGATAAAATAAGCTGATAAAAAGCTTTCTAATGACCCCTAGATTGAGCTTGTAGTCCACTCAGAGGCCAAGATATTCAATGAAATAATGAGGGTGTTGCTTGAACTGAACATTAGACTGAATGTCTATGGACGAGCACATCTGTGAGGGATAAAATGCGTTAGAGCGCCCCCTACAGTTCACATCTGAATATTGTGATGGAAGGTGATCGAGAAAAACTAATTTTTCCAGTGCTTCAGCCTAGTGGAATGAATTGAGGCGTTACAAAGTGAGGTTGAGTGAACAGAACCAGAATTATATTCTGTTTATCATAAGACTATAAACACATACAATATGTGCCAGTGCCACTATGTCCATGGGCCTGTCCCCACTAAATGGGAGTGGTATTATGGTAAAATGGTTTATGATGGCATAATAATATTTAGCGGGGTGGGGGGCAAGTAAAGACGCTGACTATCACACCTGGAGTCGCAAGTTCAAATCCACTTCATGCTGAGTGACTCCATTCAGGTCTCCAAAGGCCAACACGGTGTGACAGAGAGAGAGAAGAAAATCACTCACCGGTTCTCTAATGTTCCGTTGCATGGTCCTCGAGCACTCCTCCACACTCTTCGGCGGACGACAGCCGCTCCTCCCTGGGCGGACCGGAGTCAAACCTCCGACCCCCAGTGGACAGAACGCCCTCCGCTTTTCTGGCGGCACATGGGGACATTCCTCCGCCCCTGGCAGCGGCCCTACCGCTCCAGCCGATCAGGGAGTTGCTTCCCTCCTCCCCTCGCGGACAGTGGTCTTCCTTTGACCCCTCCGTGTTTCTGGGGGCGGCAGGGCACTCCTCCACCCCTGGCAGCGGCTCCATCGCTCCAGGAGGTCGGGGAATCCAGTCCCCACTCACCCCGCGGATGACGGCCGTTCCCTCGTCTGGGTGGTCGGGCTACTCCGTCACCCAGCAGATGGTAGCGGCGCTCCCGGGTGGATGGCAGCGTCGAGGACTCTGCGACGGGCATCCCTCGTCCTTCACGGGTTTTTGGCACCAATGTAAGGGGATTCAGATGGGCAAGGAGGAGGCGAGAACTGGCTTGTCAATATAAATAATGTTTAATTAAACTCAAAACAAAAAGCTTCAAACACACACACATGATGGACATGCCCGTAATTCTCTCTCGAACCGTCGTCATCGGCCGCCTTTATCCCTAGCGCGCCCCATCAGGCCGATTGGGGACGGATCGTGCGACATTCCAGCCCGGCCCCGCCCCCCTCCACTCCACATATGTTTACATGGTACGTTTAAGGTATAATACAGTTGCCCCCCTACAAGCACACCCGCCCCAGTCAAAATGTTCTAGAACCGCCCCTGGTCATAACGGTGTGTTTTCTACAGTAGGAATGGGCATCACATAACGCACATCACACGTTTAAATGTATTCATTCCTTTGTGTTGCTATTTGACTGGGTATGTACATTCCTGTGCTATGTGAAACAGTTCACTCCTGTTCTGTTGCTAACGCCGGTTAGCGTAATTTTGAGAGAGTTTGTATTGAATGCTTTCTTTGCATCTCTTGCATTGTTTTATTATCAGTTCATACTATAATGCATGACTCATTTTGCATGACTCATTTTAACATTTGCATTACATAAACAAACACTTGTTTGAGTGTGATCAAACAACGAGGACGAGGAGCCCAGCCGCCTGAAAAGGACGATGGCCGCCGACCATGAGGGAGAAGGGGCTCAGTAACCGACCGCCTGGAGCGGTCAGGGCCGCTGCCAGGGGCGGAGGAGTCGCTCTACCAGCCGCTGAAGCGTGGCGGAGTTTAAGACCGCCGACCACGCAGCGGGAGGGGCTCACTGGCGACCGCCTGGAGCTGGAGAACCGCTGCCAGGGGCGAGGGAGTTCTTCTGTTCCCCTAGAACACGGCAGGGCATTCCGTCCACCAGGGATGGAGGTCTGCCTCTGATCCGCCCGGAGAGGTGCGGCTGTCGTCCGATAGAGGGTGGAGGAGTGGCCGAGGAACAAGCTGCGGAATATCTGAGAACTGGCGAGTTTTTTTTTTTTTTCATCTATTCTCTCCTCTCTCTCTCATGTTGCTCTGCGTTGGCCTCTTCCCTCTTTTAAATTTGACAGTGTTTTTGGGGGGTACTACACTGTTACAGGAAGTACCCCCCCATTTTAATTATTTCTGTTTCCCACCCCTTGTCCCCTCCCACGTCCAGGTAGATGGGGATGACCTGCCGGCAGACTAGACGTAAAGCACGCCCTCCCCCAGGGAAAGAGGTGGGGGGGGGGGTGTAATATATTCATGTAATTATATAGAAATGTAAAGACTGTCTAGTGGTGGTCTTGACATTTTGGGGAAAAATGGTTTAAGTGGAACCAATTTGCTGCGGCTCAAATAGGACTTAATGTTAACATAACTGTGTTTCTGAATGACTCAGACCCCCGATACAGAGAATAAAAATGTTAAATGTTATTTTATGCATCTTTTAGCAAGATGAGAAAAGGTGGAGACTTAAAAGACTAAATAACAAAAAATGGTTATTTTGGGATTTAGAAACGGTTCTGTTACACTGGGTTACCATTGTGGTGAAGAACGGATACAATTTACGCCTACTGTATGATGCTTAACTCAAGGGAAATTACTATTTAGCATTTAGCGTGTTCATTTATGTAATTGCCAAACTCTATGGACCACCGGCAGGTCCAAAAGGGGGCAATATGTTGTGTAAAAAGTTAACACTTAAAATGTTAAAGTATCCTTATTCATAAATCAGGCATATGAGGTAGGTTATGTTATTTCTTAGATGTCCAGAACAAAATATGCCATCATAAAAATATTTTTCCAACTATTAATGATAAAATAAGCTGATAAAAAGCTTTCTAATGACACCTAGATTGAGCTTGTAGTCCACTCAGATGCCAAGATATTCAATGAAATAATGAGGGTGTTGCTTGAACTGAACATTAGACTGAATGTCTATGGACGAGCACATCTGTGAGGGATAAAATGCGTTAGAGCGCCCCCTACAGTTCACATCTGAATATTGTGATGGAAGGTGATCGAGAAAAACTAATTTTTCCAGTGCTTCAGCCTAGTGGAATGAATTGAGGCGTTACAAAGTGAGGTTGAGTGAACAGAACCAGAATTATATTCTGTTTATCATAAGACTATAAACACATACAATATGTGCCAGTGCCACTATGTCCATGGGCCTGTCCCCACTAAATGGGAGTGGTATTATGGTAAAATGGTTTATGATGGCATAATAATATTTAGCGGGGTGGGGGGGGGGGCAAGTAAAGACGCTGACTATCACACCTGGAGTCGCAAGTTCAAATCCACTTCATGCTGAGTGACTCCATTCAGGTCTCCAAAAGGCCAACACGGTGTGACAGAGAGAGAGAGAAGAAAATCACTCACCGGTTCTCTAATGTTCCGTTGCATGGTCCTCGAGCACTCCTCCACACTCTTCGGCGGACGACAGCCGCTCCTCCCTGGGCGGACCGGAGTCAAACCTCCGACCCCCAGTGGACAGAACGCCCCTCCGCTTTTCTGGCGGCACATGGGGACATTCCTCCGCCCCTGGCAGCGGCCCTACCGCTCCAGCCGATCAGGGAGTTGCTTCCCTCCTCCCCTCGCGGACAGTGGTCTTCCTTTGACCCCTCCGTGTTTCTGGGGGACGGCAGGGCACTCCTCCACCCCTGGCAGCGGCTCCATCGCTCCAGGAGGTCGGGGAATCCAGTCCCCACTCACCCCGCGGATGACGGCCGTTCCCCTCGTCTGGGTGGTCGGGCTACTCCGTCACCCAGCAGATGGTAGCGGCGCTCCCCGGGTGGATGGCAGCGTCGAGGACTCTGCGACGGGCATCCCTCGTCCTTCACGGGTTTTTGGCACCAATGTAAGGGGATTCAGATGGGCAAGGAGGAGGCGAGAACTGGCTTGTCAATATAAATAATGTTTAATTAAACTCAAAACAAAAAGCTTCAAACACACACACATGATGGACATGCCCGTAATTCTCTCTCGAACCGTCGTCACTGGCCGCCTTTATCCCTAGCGCGCCCCATCAGGCCGATTGGGGACGGATCGTGCGACATTCCAGCCCGGCCCCGCCCCCCTCCACTCCACATATGTTTACATGGTACGTTTAAGGTATAATACAGTTGCCCCCCTACAAGCACACCCGCCCCAGTCAAAATGTTCTAGAACCGCCCCTGGTCATAACGGTGTGTTTTCTACAGTAGGAATGGGCATCACATAACGCACATCACACGTTTAAATGTATTCATTCCTTTGTGTTGCTATTTGACTGGGTATGTACATTCCTGTGCTATGTGAAACAGTTCACTCCTGTTCTGTTGCTAACGCCGGTTAGCGTAATTTTGAGAGAGTTTGTATTGAATGCTTTCTTTGCATCTCTTGCATTGTTTTATTATCAGTTCATACTATAATGCATGACTCATTTTGCATGACTCATTTTAACATTTGCATTACATAAACAAACACTTGTTTGAGTGTGATCAAACAACGAGGACGAGGAGCCCAGCCGCCTGAAAAAGGACGATGGCCGCCGACCGCGAGGGGAGAAGGGGCTCGTAACCGACCGCCTGGAGCGGTCAGGGCCGCTGCCAGGGGCGGAGGAGTCGTCTACCAGCCGCTGAAACGTGGCGGAGTTTAAGACCGCCGACCACGAGCGGGGAGGGGCTCACTGGCGACCGCCTGGAGCTGGAGAACCGCTGCCAGGGGCGAGGGAGTTCTTCTGTTCCCCTAGAACACGGCAGGGCATTCCGTCCACCAGGGGATGGAGGTCTGCCTCTGATCCGCCCGGAGAGGTGCGGCTGTCGTCCGATAGAGGGTGGAGGAGTGGCCGAGGAACAAGCTGCGGAATATCTGAGAACTGGCGAGTTTTTTTTTTTTTTCATCTATTCTCTCCTCTCTCTCTCACGTTGCTCTGCGTTGGCCTCTTCCCTCTTTTAAATTTGACAGTGTTTTTGGGGGGTACTACACTGTTACAGGAAGTACCCCCCCATTTTAATTATTTCTGTTTCCCACCCCTTGTCCCCTCCCACGTCCAGGTAGATGGGGATGACCTGCCGGCAGACTAGACATAAAGCACGCCCTCCCCCAGGGAAAGAGGTGGGGGGGGGTGTACGTCAGGCCGGGGGCTCCCCAGCCTGAGAGAACGATGGAGGAATGTTGCAGGGTGGAGGGCGGGGCCGGGTCGTTATCCTACACACCCGGTCCCGTATTAGGCTAATTATGCCTCTGTGAGGGTTAAAGGTCGACTGCAGAGGATCGTGCGGGAGAGAGAGAACGTTTACGGACATGTCCGTCATGTGTGTTTATGTTGTCTTTTAAGTTCCTCATTAAAATATTATTTATATGGAAAAGCCGGTTCTCACCTCCTCCTTTCCATTGATCCCGTTACAGACACTATCGGTTAGGGTTAGGTTTAATGTTTAGGGTAGGGAGGACGGTTTTGTTGATATGTGTTATGAACCATGTAATGTCATTTTGCAAAAAGTAACAGTTTTCATGAGATCAGGCCTCTCACGTGTAGATTATGGGGCTCCCAAACTTCTCTCCACTATATTTCCAGACAGCTCAGACTTTCTGCCTGGAGCATTCTAGCTTTGGTCTCAGCCCGTCTGCTGTCAAAAGGCATCCGTTTCCTTTCAGCTGTGTCACGACTGGTGTGTAAAGGATGAAAGTAATGAAGGTTTTCTCTGAGGGAATGCAGTGTCGAAGCCCTCCGTTTGTTTACGCACCACAACAATGCCGAATGAAACTCGAATTATTAATGTTCTTGAAAAATTGAAGTTCTGGCGACTGTTGCCTCATTTCCCAGAAGCCTTATTAGTTTGGATAACAATATTAGGTCTTGGCTCAGCTCTGATTGAAAGGAAAACCATCTTAATGTATATACACTTACTCTGAGCTGAAATGTTTAAAGAATCATGTAACTGGTGAGTCTTGCCCAATCACAGAATATCAGAAGTAGATTTCATCATTTATCTGAGAATATTTGGATATTTCCCCTGAATAAATTCTTGACAATGTATTAATAGTTTTTTTTATTGACAGAGAAGTTTCATTTACCGTTTTGATGTTAACGGTTAATTGTTCAATGTTTTAAGTAGTTCTCCAACATTTTGTGACACACTGTAATTAAGATATTTAAATGCTGCTGTCGTTAAAATGTGTTTTTGTTTATTTCACACTAATGGTGCATCTGTTTATCACTGCAGAACTGTAAAAGGGTTTAAAATAATACAATAACAAATATAACTGGTAAAATTCTGCTTATGATCGAGCATGAGATATTTTTGAATGTGAACTTTAGATAGACAGACATCCATCTATCTGTCTGTCTATATATCTGTCTGTCTGTCTATCTATCTATCTGTCCGTCCGTCCGTCCATTGAATGTGAACTTTAGATAGACAGACATCCATCTATCTGTTTGTTTGCCTGTCTATCTATCTGTCTGTCTGTCTATATATCTGTCTGTCTATCTGTCTCTCTGTCTGTCTGTCTGTCTATCTATCTATCTGTCTGTCTGTCTGTCTGTCTATCTCTCTGTCTGTCTGTCTAACTATCTCTATCTCTCTGTCTGTCTATCTCTGTCTATCTATCTGTCTGTCTGTCTATCTGTCTGTCTGTCTGTCTCTGTCTGTCTATCTATCTGTCTGTCTGTCTATCTGTCTGTCTGTCTGTCTGCCTGTATATCGTTCTGTCTCTCTCTATCTATCTGTCTATTTGCCTGTCTGTATCTATCCATCTATCTTTCTGTCTGTCTGTCTATCTCTCTGTCTATCTCTCTGTCTGTCTGTCTATCTATCTATCTCTCTGTCTGTCTGTCTATCTATCTATCTATCTATCTATCTATCTATCTATCTATCTATCTATCTCTCTGTCTGTCTATCTCTCTGTCTATCTATCTATCTGTCTGTCTATCTATCTGTCTGTCTATCTATCTGTCTGTCTATCTATCTATCTATCTATCTATCTATCCATCTGTCTGTCTGTCTGTCTATCTATCTATCTCTCTGTCTGTCTGTCTGTCTATCTATCTAGCTCTCTGTCTGTCTGTCTGTCTGCCTGTATATCGTTC
>NC_068311.1:1894400-1964400 GCF_025860055.1 Xyrauchen texanus | reverse complement strand
CGGCGACATGAGCTGTCGCGACCGTTGGCGACTAGATGTGGGCGTGTCCAGTGACGCGATAAAGTTGAGACAAGTTCAACTTTATTCAAATGAAGAGCGACTAACGGAAGTGACAGCCAATAGGAGAGAAGACGGGAGAGCTCACGTGATCATTCTCTCTCTCTCTCTCTCTCTCTCTCTCTCTCTCTTTCAGCTCCTGCAGTAACGGAAAGATGGATGAAAGGCTAATTCTAACTGTTAGCAATTTTCCAGCGCTCTATGATATGGATATGGTATATCCAGCCGCAGCTCTTGCACCAGCCGGTGGTACTCGCCGTGCTGACTCCGATATTTAATGGTTTTGTGGACCCAGACAGACCAGAGTTTGCATTTCCGCCGCAGATAAACAGCCGTTATGGCAAAGAGCACGCCTTGTTTCTCGTTCATCTTTGATATAAAGCATTTTATGTACTGATTCCATTTATATTTAGTCTTTTTCCTCCAAAATGTTTGTTTTTAGCGGCATGAAAAGCGATCTGCTGTCAAGAGCCAGCCTGCAGCGTCGCTGGCAGTGTGTACGCAACTTAACGCAAACCCGCGAGTATTCCCGCTTCTCTTCCGGAAAAGGACAGGAGGAGGGGCTTCTATGACTTGGTTCATAGTAAAGTACGACCAATAGCTAGAATCAAGTTGATGTGCATATTTTCCGAATTTACCAGGTAGTCCAACTTCCTCGCTCACATTTATGACGTTGTGTCGTACAATTCCGGGTGCACACACACCGCTACAACAATCGTTTCATCCATTTTTCCAGATTTCTTCTGCGGTACGTCAGTGACCGGACAATCTCAATGCTGATAACCTTCGCACTCGTACGAATTAAATGAATGAAGTGATTTCGTGTGTTCGAGTTGTGCCATTTGCTTCATTCGCGCCGCCCAGCACGAATTCGCATCTATTCGCATCTTTGCATTGACTTTATACGTAATCGCGCAACATGAAATGCTGGCTTCGAGTTGTATGTTATTGCACCATAATACACCAAAATTGCTTTTTTATGTTGAGAGCGTTGAACGTTTGAATGAAAAGATTTTTTTACATAGGTATTTATTTATACTGCATTCATATCAGGTAAGGACTCCTAAATCCAAACGTACATCTGTAATTCATTTTTTTATTTTGTAATTATTATGTCGCCAGTGGCTGGCGGTGAAGTCGCTAGTGGGCATTCCCACTACTGGTTGCCTAATAACGTTTATAAATGACATTCACGGATGTCATTCCATTGCCCTTGACAGCAAATCGCTTTTTCTTGCCGCTAATGTACCTTTGTCACCGGTAAACACTTCATTATTCCAAAACATTCCACTCAGAACGATAGGCCAGGCTGGACTGGCAATCTGGTATACCGGGCATATTCCCGGTGGGCCAACGCACTTTGGGGCAGATCATGGGCGGACTGACCAGTGGGAGAACCGAGCGGGCCGGCGGTGCATCCGTGAAACGTGCCAAATGGGCCGCGATTATGTGGAACGAACCACAAAATGGCGCCGCGATATGCAGAAAAGTCCCTGACGATAGGGTGTAACTCAACATTTAAGACATTTAAATATTTTTCATCAATTAGAAGTCGGTCTTGAATACACTCAAAAAATATTTTAAGATTCATGCCTTAAAAATGTATAGCAAAATTACATCAAATTATTATTTTTTTATTACATACATTTAATGGAAAAAATGTCTATTTAATGTAATTTTGCTATGAAATTAAAATGCACGGTCAAGTGCTCCATCTTAAAAAGAAAGCTTAAAAAAAATAAGTTAACATATTTTTGGGATTTACCAATATAATGATATATTGATATATCGCAATACTTGTTCTCTTAATATTGTATCAATACTTTAGGTCACTTTTATCAATATTTCTATTCACCTTTAAGATCATATCATGTCCAACAGTTTAGTAATAAAGAAGCAGGTCATCTAAATGTATAAATATATATTAAACTCTGAGATCATCGTTTCGCGGTATGGTCAGAATCACTTCTGTAGGGTGAGAGAGACTGAAACTGAAACTGCAAATGCAAATAAAAAATATTGTGGTGTCATGTTCTAATGTTATGCAATAATGTACCATTGTTGGATTTCTTTACTAAATGATGAAAAATAATGAAGTTAAAAATCGTTGTTGATCAAATCATTGGGTAAAAAACATATCTATCGGGAAGACACGCAGTTTGAGTGAAGTTTAAGATGCCATTTATTTCATAAATGTAAAACAGGAAGTAATGTCTCTCTCTTTGGCGTAAGCCCCGTCCGGCGGTCCGAGGGAGTTGTACCCGGAACCGTCATGTCCTGCCGGAGATAGGAGGCAGGGGCGAGGAGCCTACCCCTGTGCGGGACAGGGCTCAACAGGTGGTGGTGGGGTGGAGGAGGTTGTGTGTTAGCCCACAGAAACAGCAATGTGATAGATTGTGAGTGGACTTATAAAGCATTGGCTTACGTGCGATTGGCTAGGAGTTACCCCGCTAATGATGATGATGTACAGCTGCTAGCCTTCCCGCTAGAACTACGCTATGCTTCCATTTCCATCAGCATTCTGCCAATGTATACAGTGGACGTTTCGAAACAGAGTCTGCGTCACACTTTCTCTGATATTTCGCATGTTTTTCAGTGCATTGCACATTCTGGTTTTCTTCATTTTACAGTTCTAATGCACTTTTTATTTGGTTTTGACTCTGACAAGGATGAATGGCCAGTCGTTGCACCGGCGGATTGCTTTCATATTGAATTCACATCTACAAAAGGTTTTTGACAATAACTGAGAGCTATAATACATTTTTTCCAGCCAAAGTTATTAAGCAGACTGCATGTCTAATGAGTCATTAGTATTCATATTTGTCTGTAAAGTGTAGTTCTAGCATGCAGACAAGTTGTAACATTTGGATTGACAGTGATACGTAAAACATCCGTAAATAATAATGCATGCTTACACTTACGTGCAAATACCTACTAACATTAATTAAATCACGTTGGCAGCTGAATTGAATCAGTGGCTTAGAATGATATTTTCACTGTGCACGCTCACATATACGTACACAAACTTCTGTCCAGTTTTCATGTTAAGTGGGGCATATCTAAGCCCCCTATGAAATTGAGAATTCATACTGAGTGTTGAGAAAAGAAGGCAATCTTACATGCACACATCTCTGAGGAATAGACAAATATTCTGATGGTTTTCAAGAGACGCTCTGTACTGTCTGTCAGTCTGTTCTGATCGCAATTTTGCACCAAATATTGGAGATAAATATTCGCTTCAAAGCTGAACTCTGCAAGATATTACCTTTAAAGTAAAGCTCTGCAAAATGCCACTCAACACCTAAAGTTCTTGCTTACAGAATTGTAAAAGTGCACCAAAAGGAAAAACATCAAATGGTTTGTGGAGTGCAGCTTAATAACAGCATATCATACAGAAATGTCAGCTGTAATGGTATTACTGGGTTCAGAAAATATAAAAGGCCCCATGCAGAAATCTGATATAGGACCATATATGTGACCATATATTAATAAATATATAGTTTATATATTTGAGCTTTTACAGTATGTTCTGGGTGGTTGCTAGGATGTTACTAGGGTATTCTGGGCAACATGATCACAAGAAATCGACATGTAGCTTCAGAATGTTCATGTACCATAAAATCGACCCCGTTCTGATGAAATACTAACAAGCACCATGACCCATCAGATATTTTTCCATCAATTCAAACACGTTTTCCGTTCCCTGTGGTGCTACTGTGTCTCCGAGACATGCGTTCTTGCCTTGTGAAAACCAGGAAGTAATCGTGTTCGTGTACACTGATGATCCAAAACATTATGACAAGTCATAGGAAGTGAATAACGATGATCATCTCCTAACAAGGCCACATGACAAGGTCTGGGTAGATTAGACGGTAAACAAACAATCAGTTCTTGTAGTCAACGTGTTGGATGCAGGAATGAAGACCAGAGCGACTTAGACAAGGGACAAATTGTTATGGCCAGACGACTTGGCAAGGCTTGTGGGGTGCGCCAGTCAGCATTGGTGTATGAGCACCTACCGACAGTGGTCTGAGGAGGGACAAACCAGCGACAGGGTGTTGGGCTCCCAAGTCTCATCGATGCACGATGGAAGCGAAGGATATGTCCCGAAACAACTGAAGGTCTACTAGAAGGACAAGTCATCAGAAATGTTATTGATGGTTACAGCGGGAACGTGTCAGAACACACAGTGCATCGCACCTATGTATGGGGCTGCGTAGCCACAGACCGTTTATTGTGCCCATGATGACCCCAGTGCACCGTCGAAAGCGCCTATGTGTGCATCGGAACTGGACCTTGGAGCAGTGGAAGACCGTCATCTGGTCCGATGAGTCCCGATTGTTTTACATCCCGTGGACGGCCGTGTACATGTGCGTTGTTTACCTGGGGAAGTGATGGCACCAGGATGCACTGTGGGAGGACGACAAACCGGTGGAGGGAGTGTGATGCTCTGGGCAATGATCTTTTGGGAATCCCTGGGTCCAGCCATTCATGTGGATGTCAATTTGACACATGCAATGTACCTAAACATCGTTGCAGACCAGGTTCACCGCGCCCTGCCACACGGCACACATTGTTCGGGAATGGTTTGAGGAATAAGATGAAGAGTTCAAGGTGTTGCCCTGGCCTCCAGATTCCCCAGATCTCAATCTGATTGAGCATCTGTGGGATGTGCTGGACTAACAAGTCCGATCCAACGGCATCTCCACTTCGCAAATAACAGGGCTTGAAGGATCTGCAACTAATATCTTGGTGCCAGATATCACAGGACACCTTCGGGCGGTCTTGTAGAGTCCATGCCTTGGCGGGGGGGTTAGCGCTGTTTTGGTGGCACCAGCAGCATATTTGGCAGGTAGTAATAAGGTTTTGCTCATCAGTGTAAATAATGGTGAGACCGAGGTTGAGTTTTTGCCCTAAAATGAAATTTTTACTCCACCGATGGTTAGGTTTAGTGTTGAGGTTTGGGTTAGGACATAGAGTCAATTAAGTATGCATTCTTGTTGACTGTATTACATCAGGGTTTTGAAATTTGGGTCCCCCCAGTGGGCCTCAGGAGGGTGCTAGGGGGACCACGAACAAAATGAAGAGATGAAAAAAACGATGGTTTTATTCTGTTATTTTGTGATCTTCCTGGTATATTGACAGCCATAGTTTTAAACCATGAGCATTAAAACAAATCTGAATTTAATTTAATACATTCAGTCTCACACACAAGGTCCCTTGCAAGGGGATTATAATATATTATAATATAAACAACTCTCTTTTGATGCCACCCTGTGGACATTTCTCTCAGTAATTGGTCAACAAAACTTCCAGGTTTGGCCACTGGGGGCAGTGGTTTGAATTTCGATTAGCACAAATTTCAGCAGCAGAACTTTAGACCTCCTGTTGCTGAATTCACAGTGTGTTGGGTGGTTGGTTGCTTGTCTACGTCAACACAGATTACTCTCATGTCTCTATAATATTCTAGATTCTAGAGGTTTTGGTCCCTCCTTCAATGTGTGTCTAAAGGATTTTGTCATTGGGTGAAAGTCTAAACTCTTAGTAAAGTAACAGCACAAATGTTACATCCTCAAAAAGCCACAGAATTTGAGGAATTATTTATGTTTGTAGCACAAATGTTGCAGGACAAGTAATGCAATGAAACAATGCTATCATTCTTGGTGAATTCCACCTTTATCTTTTAGTGAACCCATGATCTGCCCTTCATTTGAACTTACCTAACAAATAGATACTCTTCAGCATGTTTCATTGATAGAAACTGACCAGATCTTCAGCTGGAGGAAATGAGGAATCTTCTTTTTTTAGATGCTAGTTGAATCCATCACATTCTCATTGATCTGGTGCCAAGGCCCGAAATAAAAAAATAAAAAATCAGAATTCTCGATGTGATCTGCCAACATGCTGGTGGACAGATGCATGAAAGCTCTCACCTGTCCGACACGAGGAGGTACAGCTGTTTAAATCGCTGGTTTTGTTGATTTAATTGCTTTCTGTGAGATAAAAGCCTTACAGCTGTCGCTCCAATAGAAAGCTAAGCTAATGAAGCTATTGATCGATCTGTCTGTCACCCACTCGTCTTTTCAATCTCTCTGTCTTTCACCTGTCTGGTGGTTCTCTCTCTCTCTGTCTTTCTCTTTCCGATTTCTTACAATTTATGACCAATAAAATCTCATGACCGTTCCAGTTGTTTTCTAATCAGAACAATTCGCTAATGAATCATTCAGTTCACTTTTTAAACCAGTTTGACTGATTCATTGAAAAGAACTGACTCAAATGAGTGATTCACTCAAAAAATCAGACTTCACTATATTTTTTTGATATTTTTTAATCTACTCAAGTTTTACGTAAGAACAATATCTAGTTGTAATATATAATAGAGTTATTGTCCCAGTAATATGCAAAATTATTAACATGACAAAAGCTAAACACAAAAACTGACAATTTTGTAAAAGCATAAACAACAAACCCCAAAACATGTTGTAGGCCCATTGTAATCAGGCCACAGGTATAGGGCAATGGGATAGGGCAATTGGATAGGGTAAATGGATAGGGTAATGGGATAGGGTAATTGGATAGGGTAATGGGATAGGGTAAATGGGATAGGGTAAATGGATAGGGCAATGGGATAGGGTAATGGGATAGGGTATTGGGATAGGGTAATGGGATAAGGTTATGGGATAGGGTAAAGGGATAGGGTAAAGGGATATGGTAAAGGGACAGGGTATTGGGATAGGGTAATGGTGACTGGGGATAACATTATGCATAACATCTCCTTTTGTGTTTCACAGAAGAAATTTGTCATTTTTAGTTGAAATATCCCTTTCAATGATAAAAGGCAAAAGCTAACTAGTCATGTAATCATGCACAATTTGGATCTCTATAATTTTGCATATCATTTGGCTTAATAAAATATGGATAAAGCAAAACCAGTTGAGATGCACTGGCATACTGTAGACTGTGAGGAAAAATTAGTACTTGATTGTTCATGAAACATATGTACAGATCACAACATAAGTTATCTGTCTCTCTGACTAACAGAGCTAGCAAAACAGCAGTTACCTGATATGTCCTTAGAAAGTTCTTAAGGGATTTTTTTAAGGCCAGTGAAAATGAATCTGGCCATCATTTGCCTTTTAGCTCTCTTGTCTTGGGAATCTTTCACCGAACAGCATTCAACACAATCATGTCTTCTCAGGGTCACGTATTCATTGCTCTGTATAAATGAGATTTCACAAGTAATTTAATGATGAAAGATGGTGAAAATTACAGTTTAGAAAGGGCATCATGTGGCCTTGAAATTTGAAAAGTTCGACTCTTGTCAAGTTTCTTTTGTCACTCAAATCAGTTAATTAGAGCTCATGAATAAGTAATATATAATACAGTTGTCATTGTCCCAGTTATATTCAAAATTATTAACATGACAAAAGCTAAACACAAAAACTGACAATTTTGTAAAAGCATAAACATCAAACCCCAAAACATGTTGCAGGCCTGTTGTAATCGGACCACAGACTGCACATAAAAACAATGCACAGTTTAAAGGAATAGGGTAAACGGATAGGGTAATGGGATTGGGTAATTGGAAAGGGTAATGGGATAAGGTAATGGGATTGGGTAATTGGATAGGGTAATGGGATAGGGTAATGGGATAGGGTAAATGGATAGGGCAATGGGATAGGGTAATGGGAGAGGGTAAAGGGATAGGGTAAAGGGACAGGGTAAAGGGATCCTGTAATGGGATATGGTAAAAGGATAGTGTAATAGGATAGGGTAATGGGATAGGATAATCGGATTGGGTAATTGGATAGGGTAATGGGATAGGATAATGGGATTGGGTAATGGGAAAGGGTAATGGGATAAGGTAATGGGATTGGGTAATTGGATAGGGTAATGGGATAGGGTAATGGGATAGGATAATGGGATTGGGTAATGGGATTGGGTAATGGGATTGGGTAATGGGATTGGGTAATTGGATAGGGTAATGGGATAGGGTAAATGGATAGGGCAATGGGATAGGGTAATGGGAGAGGGTAAAGGGAGAGGGTAAAGGGATAGGGTAATGGGATAGGGTAATGGGATAGGGTAATGGGATAGGATAATGGGATTGGGTAATGGGATTGGGTAATGGGATTGGGTAATGGGAAAGGGTAATGGGATAAGGTAATGGGATTGGGTAATTGGATAGGGTAATGGGATAGGGTAATGGGATAGGATAATGGGATTGGGTAATGGGATTGGGTAATGGGATTGGGTAATGGGATTGGGTAATTGGATAGGGTAATGGGATAGGGTAAATGGATAGGGCAATGGGATAGGGTAATGGGAGAGGGTAAAGGGAGAGGGTAAAGGGATAGGGTAATGGGATAGGGTAATGGGATAGGGTAATGGGATAGGATAATGGGATTGGGTAATGGGATTGGGTAATGGGATTGGGTAATGGGATAGGGTAATGGGATAGGGTAAATGGATAGGGCAATGGGATAGGGTAATGGGAGAGGGTAAAGGGATAGGGTAAAGGGACAGGGTAAAGGGATACTGTAATGGGATAGGGTAAAGGGATAGGGTAATGGGATATGGTAAAAGGATAGTGTAATAGGATAGGGTAATGGGATAGGATAATCGGACTGGGTAATTGGATAGGGTAATGGGATAGGATAATGGGATTGGGTAATGGGAAAGGGTAATGGGAGCGGGTAAAGGGATAGGATAATGGGATGGGGTAAAGGGATAGGGTAAAGGGATACTGTAATGGGATAGGGTAAAGGGATAGGGTAATGGGATATGGTAAAAGGATAGTGTAATAGGATAGGGTAATGGGATAGGATAATCGGATTGGGTAATTGGATAGGGTAATGGGATAGGATAATGGGATTGGGTAATGGGAAAGGGTAATGGGAGAGGGTAAAGGGATAGGATAATGGGATGGGGTAAAGGGATAGGGTAAAGGGACAGTGTAATGGGATAGGGTAAAGGGATAGGGTAATGGGATAGGGTAAAGGGACAGTGTAATGGGATAGGGTAAAGGGATAGGGTAATGGGATAGGGTAATGGGATAGGATAATGGGATTGGGTAATTGGATAGGGTAATGGGATAGGGTAATTGGATAGGGTAATGGGATAGGGTAATAGGATAGGGTATAGGGATAAGGTAATGGTGACTGGGGATAACATTATGTGTAGTCCTGAAGACAATGAGTCCTATCCCATGACATAGAGTCCTGAAGCAAAACCAGTTGAGATGCACTGGCATACTAAAGACTATGAGGAAAATTTAGTACTTGTTTTTTCATGAAACATATGTACAGTTCACAACATAAGTTATCTGTCTCTCTGACTAACAGAGCTAGCAAAACAGCAGTTACCTGATATGTCCTTAGAAAGTTCTTGAGGGTTTTTAAGGCCAGTGAAAATGAATCTGGCCATCATTTGCCTTTTAGCTCTCTTGTCTTGGGAATCTTTCACCGAACAGCATTCAACACAATCATGTCTTCTCAGGGTCACGTATTCATTGCTCTGTATAAATGAGATTTCACATGTAATTTAATGATGAAAGATGGTGAAAATTACAGTTTAGAAAAGGCTTCAAGTGGCCTTGAAGTTTGAAAAGTTTGACTCTTGTCAAGTTTCTTTTTTTTTGGTTTCAAGTCTTTCACTGAAATCAGTTAATTAGAGCTCATGAATACAAGTCAAACTCACATAATGTTTATTGAATACTTGGGAATAATACATTTACATTTCTGAATGTACAGCAGACATCTGTTATTTCTTAATTCAGCTGTAAATTTAAAGGTTCTTCAATGGTTCTTTTCAGGACCTTCTCCAGCTTACTCTGCTACAAAGACAGGGTTCTCGGAGTCCTTAAAATGTCTTAAGTTCTGTTTTCTAAAATTAAAGGTCATAAAAAATTGTATATATTTTAAAAGGTATAACAAAAGTCTTAATTTTCATTTAAAGAGGTCTTGGGGATGTAAAGACCAGAATTGTGATTTGCAAACTTTAAAAGGTTAATAAACGTATCCTATGTGTGCTCTGCGGGATTCAAAGTGAAAAATAAGTGGGGGAATCGGTACTCTGTGTTTCCAGTGGCTTCAGATCGCTGATGATCTACTGTTGATGAATTATGACAATGTTTACTTTAAAATGTTTATATTGGAATACCTTGTGGATGAACTTAGAAGTGCATATTTTGGCTGTTTCTCAATGTTCTCCTAGACTCGTTCAACATCATCAACCACTGCTGAATTTCAATTTCAATCCTCAAGAATGCAAGTACCGAGAATGCATAAAATTACCTGGATGTGTTCTTGATTAGGTCGAATATCAAGGATGCATGGGATGGTGACTTGTGGGCAGGGGCGGACTGTCTTTTTCTGCATATTTGCGGCCCTCTTCAGCCAGTCGTGGCATGTTCAGCATAATACGGCAGCCCGTTTCAGCTTATCGCCGCCCCTTCAGCCCCGTTTTGCTGCTGGCAAACCAGGAAAAGTCCTGGTACTCCCTATAGCCAGTCCGCCCCTACTTGTGGCCAAGAACCCGGTACTACGGTGGCAGAAAAAGGACATTTATAGTTGTTTTTCCCACTATATCATATATATCAGTGGTTTTACCACAAGAGTTTCCCTGCTGCAAGCTCACAAAAGTCTGACGGCTTGTAAGAGTTGTTATACTCCATTAACATTTGTTGTTTTGTTGGGCATCATTTTAGTAATAAACACATGAAGGAAACAAGTGTTTACAGACTTTATCCCTTTAACGTTCTTTCAAGGTGGCTTGGCAAGTCCGGACTCCATGAGAATGCATGTCAACAATACATTATATGCCAGAAGTGTGACTCCAAAACACTTATTTTGTGTGGCTTTTCCAAAGATGGAATGGCTGTAACTACAGATGTATTCTCTAAACATGATCATATGTTCATAGATATTAGTAGTCGACCGATTTATCGCCAAGGCCGATAAATCGGCTGATATTCCGACTTCGAGCTCATAATGTTAAAGTATTCACCTGTTTCATACTCCCTCTCTCTCCTCAACAGTTCCCTGTAACTTTTAACTGACTTGTCTTATGATAAAAAAAGCACTTCGGATAAGTGGTTGAAGATGGATGGATGGTTTACAAATAAGCAGATATCTCGTGTGATTCACAAACCTCACAGATGTCCAGCGTTTTCTTCCCGTGGAGCGCTCATGTTATATCTTCCTCTGAAGTGCGTATTCCATCAGCCAGAAAACAGTCAAAAGTTCCTTTCAGAAACGCAGTTGCCTCCGTGTCCGAGACCGTCAATCCGTGCATCTTATCACGTGGGTTGTTGAATGTGTTACCGTGGAGACGTAGCACTTGTGGAGGCTTCACGCTATTCTCCACGGCATCCTCGCACAACTCACCACATGCCCCATTGAGAGCGAGAACCACATTATAGTGACCACGAGGAGGTTACCCCATGTGACTACCCTCCCTAGCAACCGGGCCAATTTGGTTGCTAAGGAGACCTGGCTGGAGTCACTCACCACACCCTGGGATTCAAACTCGTGACTCCTGGTGTGGTATTCAGCGTCAATACTCGCTCAGATACCCAGACCCCCGCATTGTATAAAATCTTGAATTATGGTGTTTGTGTTGTCTTATAATTGCCAAAACGGCACCAATTGTCTAAAATGGTGAGTTGGCATTTTTATGTAGGTGCATGTGCTTTTTTTCTTCTTTTCTTTTCAGCCGTGTGTGTATTTCAAGTGCAGTTGTGTAAACAGCTCTCACAAGAGGAACGTGTCATGAAGATCCGCAGCCGTAGAAACAGGACGACACACTGCGCACACAAACTGAGAAAGACAAATGCAAAGTCCCATAAGGATTTTGTGCGTGTCTTATATAAGTATGCAATCCCACGCGTACTCAGTAAGTTCTCAAGACATCAAAGGACCGTGAGAAGAGCCCATCTGCCTGTGTTGATACAAAACAGTCAGTGATTCCCTCTTTATACCTGTGTGAGAGAGAGAGAGAGAGAGAGAGAGCTCTTCTCATGCACTCATATCTGCATCAGACAGCAACACTGATTACAAACACAAAACTCCAGATGTTCAGTGGCATGCTTATACAACAACTTTCGCTTGCTCTTTTCTGTTCTATTTTGCTTCCTTTAGGTATTAGAGCATGTAATGTTGCCTCTTATTGTCATTTGAATTATCACTTGTGCTCAGACAAGAAAATCTCCATGCAATTTTATTCATCTCGATGCATCTCCACATTCAAACTTTGCATATAATTTCAGTTTCTGGTGTGCTATCTTATTTTTTACTTAAACTCAATTTGCATGAAACGTAACGAACGACTTGTATTGACTTTGATAGAAACAGTCGTTTCGTCTTTTGCATGTAACTTTGCATGTTGAAAACCATTTTTGTACATACTGAATTGTGATTGGGCTTTTCTTTCTTGCGTGTATTTCCCCATCGCTGCATTTACACGCTGAACACGTTGACATGTGTTCATTCTCATGCAGTTTGCAACTTGAAAGCGTCGGCTTAATAAGGAAAATATGGACATTTCATGCCTGTAGAGATTCATTCTGTATGTGCTCTAGATCCACATGTGATTTTTTTCCATCAGACTCTCAACTAATATACTGTAGAGCTTCCTGCCTTTGTTTACGGAGATAAATTGTGTGATTTGGGATTACAGAGAGGTCACCTCGTAAAAACAAACAAGCTTGCAAATGGATCACATCAGGTGCTACACAAACTAATCAAAGTGCAATTTCAGAGCATCTAATAACAGAGACAACATTTATCTTCAAGACAAATCTTACACTTGATTGTCTCCTTTAGTACATCAGTTGTTACATTTGAAATAAAGTTGGATGGAAATGAGACAGCACGGAACGGTAACCATAGTTTCACACTACAAACACCATTACTAAAAATGCACTTGATAAGCAAAATAGCGGGAAATATTAAGACTTGATTTAAAGTTTGTTTGAAAACCTGGAAATGAAGTTATATTTTAAGGATGTTGCCGTGTATAGGGGTAATACAGTTATTGTTACTGTAATGAAAACTGTGCTGACATTATTTGAGGAAAAAGAAATACTCGAAATATATAATGAGTACAAGAAATACTTCAGTAAAGTGTCGACTCAGCGTATCTTATCGCGTGAAATACATCCATATATAGAGTTACACAGTTTGACGGCCGCTCAAGGCAGAGATTAAACATCTCTGTGGATGATAATTAATAACATCATGAACTTTAACTAAAACACACACAGAAGTGTGAACTGAGATCTAATTGAATTAAAACTTTGACCAGTTTGCTTTCGGGACTAAAGTTTGACATTGTGCTCTGGGCACCTAGTTAAAGTCTACAAGCAAAGAGCCAATTATCTCGGTGTGTGTGTGTGTGTGTGTGGCTCAGACACTAAAGAGTGACAGATGAAGAATGCGTTATCTGGAGCTGAGTTCTGAAACACAGACACACAGACAGCTCTTGACGCACCTTATCACAGCGACTCGACAGCCAGTGTCCCCTAAGCTCTGTGTGTGTGTGTGAGTGAGTGTGTGTGTGTGTGTGTGTGTGTGTGTGTGTGTGAGTGTGTGTGTGTGCGCGTGTGTGTGTGCGTGTGTGTGAGTGTGTGTGTGAGTGTGTGTGTGTGTGTGTGTGTGTGTGCGTGCGTGCGTGTGTGCGTGTGTGAGTGTGTGTTTTTTCTGTCTGTCCGTCCATCTCTTTGTCCGCCTGTCTGTTTATTGTTCTATCTGTCCATCTGTCTGTCTGTCTTTGTATTGTTCTATCCGTCCGTCCATCCGTCTGTCTGTCTATTTATCTGTCTGTCCGTCCATCTCTTTGTCCGCCTGTCTGTCTATCGTTCTATCCATCGATCTGTCTGTCTGTCTGTTTATTGTTCTACCTGTCTGTCTGTCTATTTTTCTGTCTGTCCATCCATCTCTCTGTCCGCTTGTCTGTCTATCATTCTATACATCCATCTGTCTGTCTGTCTGTCATCTGTCCGTCTGTCTGTTTATTGTTCTATCTGTCCATCTGTCTGTCTGTCCTCTGTCTGTCTATTTATCTGTCTGTCCGTCCTTCTCTCTGTCCGCATGTCTGTCTATTGTTCTATCATCCATCCGTCTGTCTGTCTGTCATCTGTCCATCTGTCTGTTTATTGTTCTAACTGTCCATCTGTCTGTCTGTCTGTCTATTTTTCTGTCTGTCCGTCAATCTCTTTGTCCCCCTGTCTGTCTATCATCTGTCTGTCTGTCTTTGTATTGTTCTGTCCGTCCGTCCGTCTGTCTGTCTGTCTGTCTATCGTTCTATCCATCCATCTGTCTGTCTGCAGGAAGTCTCATTGTAATTGTTGGTGTTCAGGTCTGAAGAAGTCATTTTCTTGTTCTGTTTCTCAGTTTTAACTGCTTCATTATCCAGTAGACAATTTCCTCCCCTAAAGGAAATAAGACCGCAAGCAATCCCTAAATCAAGCTGGATTGTCGATGGGTTACCATGGGGATGTCGCCCATAATACATAACAGTCCTGAGCTATTCCCCTGAAACTGACAAAAGCAACACCACTAACACCTCTGCTGTGTGATTTCATATGACAGCCCGAACGACAATGACAAACGAGTCAATCTGCGTGCTATAACGAGTGGATCAGTTTATTACGTGTTTATTTGAAGTGTCTGTAATCATGTTTATTTGTTTCTGTCTCGTCTCCTGATGGATTTTCTAATTGATGCCGCAGAAATGCGTCGGATCCCGTGTGCCAGCAGTGAGTTCACTGGATGCTTTTAAACTACGTGTTGATTCATTCTTTTAAACTACCTCTCGTTTAATCACGGCACAGGGGAGGACACCAGTTAGTGTTACGGGAGTAGATTAATTGGATAGCTTGAAGAAACCCATCTTATCTGAACCGAGTCCGGGTGGATGTTTGTTTATGATCACAACATTCCACCTTTGAGCTTGATCAAAGTTTAATTTAACATGTAGAGTAAGTGTGACAGTAGCTGTAATACAAACCATAGATCCGGCTTATCTTTGTCATTCGATTCTGAATTTCTGCCAGTATTCAACAATATACAGCAAGGTTATAAGTAAGGACATTTGTGTCGGAAATTTCAGTATCAAACTCTTGCTTAATTACATTGTTCTTACTAGATAGGTACATTTCCTGAAGAAAATGTGAGTGGTGCTTGCTGTGGCAAAATTTCTCACCATGATGTCCAACCAAATGTCCCATAACGGTAGTAAGTTCTTGTGCAGAGATATTGGTGTTGTTCCATGGTTGCTAGGGTAACACCATCTGGTTGATAGGCAGTTATCAGGGTGACACTTTTCAAGGCTACGTTCCATCCTGAGTGAAATAAGTCAACCTGGAAGTCTCTACGATTTTCTGGTGCAGACATATATGATTTGTTACTTGGTTGCTAGGGTAACCACATCTGGTTGCTAGGCAATAACCAGGCTGATACTTACCAAGGCTACTTTCTATCCTGAGTGAAATAAGTCAACCTGGAAGTCTCTACGATTTTCTGGTGCAGACATATATGATTTGTTACTTGGTTGCTAGGGTAACCCCATCTGGTTGCTAGGCAATAACAAGGCTGATACTTACCAAGGCTACTTTCTATCCTGAGTGAAATAAGTCAACCCGGAATTCTCTACGATTTTATGGTGCAGAGATATGTGATTTGTTAATTGGTTGCTAGGGTAACCCCAGCTGGTTGCTAGGCAGTTACCAAGGTGACAGCCAACAATACTTCTTGCCATCCTGAGTGAAATAAGTCAACCCGAAAGTCCCTACGATTTTCAAGTGCAGAGATATGTGATTTTGCTACTTTCCTTCCTGAGTGAAATAAGTCAACCCGGAAATTCTCTACGATTTTCTGGTGCAGACATATATGATTTGTTACTTGGTTGCTAGGGTAACCCCATCTGGTTGCTAGGCAGTTACCAGGGTGATACTTATCAAGGCCACTTTCCTTCCTGAGTGAAATAAGACAACCCGGAAGTCTCTAAGATTTTCTGGTTCATAAATATGTGATTTGTTGATTGGTTGCTAGGGTAACCCCATCTGGTTTCTAGGCAGTTACCAGGGTGATACTTTGGACTTACAGTATTTGAACTATGTTATCCACATTCATTTAGAGCTGTTTAGTCTTACAATATGTCAACAATTGACTAATTTGTGTGTATTTTATTTCACTTTAATTTTAGGACAAAGTCTTATTAACTATGACATTTTGTTATGTGGAAAGATATTTACAATTCTGCTCTCACACGTGCATTTAAAAAGCCAAGAAATTGTATGCCGTAATTGCATGTTTATTTATATCTTCTTCATAGCAACAGGAATAAGCTTGCATGAAACAAAGCTTTGATGTTGAAGTCTGTGACATTATAGACTGTTGCTTTGGATGCTGCTATCACACAAATAGCTTGTAGTTTCCTGTAATTTCAACGATTGTGTTAATTGACGACTGTAGATGAAACAGTTGATAGGGGTTTCTGAGATGAAGGACTAAGGTGAGTATCCACACTAATACCTTTTTGCATCTTTTTCTCTCCGTTTTGGCCTTCCGTCCTGACTGAGGCGGCGGTTTTTTGTTGTGGTGTGGACTGTGAAAACGGATGCTTTGGAAAACGATGACGCATTTTTAGTCATGTGATCTATCCAAACAAAACAGTCAAGATGGCGGCCTGTGTTATAGCGGTGCTGTTGCGCCCGATACTCACTTTGGTAGCATTGTTAAAAAATAGTGACATAGCAAAGGGTCTGAATACTTATGATATTTCAGGTTTTTCTTTTTAATACATTTGCAAAGTTATCCAAAATCTGGCTTTTGCTTTGTCATTATGGGGGTCTGAATACATTCTGAATGCACTGTATATATACACAGTGTATCTATTGATATATATCTTACATTTACAACTTTATATATCACAACTTTTACTTTATATTTTACTTAAATTGCAATTTAATTTTTTCAAAACTGCTGTATGACCCCATTTCCACCTGCTAATATGATGCATTTCGGGCCGTCCGATCAGATGTGGTCAGCCCTAAATTCAGGTGTAAACAGTAACTAAAACGTTTTTGGTTCACAAAAACACACACAGAGGTAGTGAAAGCACATGTGACCACATTGAATTTGATGTGTGGTGGTGGTGGTGTAGTGGTCTAAAGCACATAACTGGTAAACTGGTAATCAGAAGGTCGCTGGTTCGATCCCCACAGCCACCACCATTGTGTCCTTGAGTAAGGCACTTAACTCCAGGTTGCTCTAGGGGGATTGTCCCTGTAATAAGTGCACTGTAAAAGCGTCTGCCAAATGCATAAATGTAAATGTGTAAAAGCGAATCCGTCCTGTATGCGTCCTGGACAGCAGCGAAGCACCACCCTCACCTGTCAATCAACCTCTGCGCTAAAACAAGAGTTTAAACGTTCCCGGCTGCGAGTGGCTTTAAAAATAAATAACCATCTGATCGGACAATTTGGAAAAAGCAAATACATATTCAGTACCTGCACAAGAACTTCACGGATCCTCTCCGGTGTGTCTGAGATCAACATGCACAGACACAGATGAGAAGCACAAATACCTGAAGCTCAGTTAATACAGGTACTCCACTAAAATAATGGATCATTCTGCTCGAAATGTTGCATTTGTGCTCAGATGAATCAGGGCTTTCTTTGTTGGTTTATTATCATGCATTAACACACTGAGATTGATGCATGCTGACACAAAATCAAAATCCGAACACAAGTGGTCACAGGAGACACATTTAAGCGAGCAGGTTTGACTTTATATCTTAGAATTGTACGTATCGAGTAAATATTCCTGTAAACGTGACTTAAGCTTGTGATCAACCTCATCTGACATATGTTGTTGATAGAGCTTAACTTGTTTTAATCCAGAGTATTTCACAACAGACACCCGTAGCTGCTTGTGTTGTAGTTTTAATCCATTTCATAAGTCACTGCGGCCAGTGATTCTTGAAAATGCTGCTTTAATGACCAGCGTTGAGTCTGTTCGGTGGAGAACACTGAGCCCTGACGGGAATGAACTCAAACGGCTTGTGATTACTTTGAAGTTTCGAGCCGAAGAGAGAAAGACATGAAAGATTCAAGCCACCAAATCATGACTGAAAGTATGAGTCTCCACACGTTGTCAAAGATTTCTTTGGAATTCAAGTGTACAAGAGCAGCAAAGAATATCTGAATATTAATCATATCTGACATTTTACCTCAGACGTTTCCCAGACTTATAAATGAACTGCTGATTTTTTTACAGAGTAATTTCAAAGTCCTCTCCTAGTCCCTACTGATGGAATAATCATTCTACTGTTCCAGATCATCTGTTTAACCATCAAAACCATCTTAGATTCCTCTAAACATTGGCTAACATCATTCTAACTGTCTGATAATTCATTACGTGGGTTTATACAGTATTTATGAGCAAGCCTTGATAAGATGTCTGTGAAGAATCAATCGGGTGATTTAATTTGAGCTTAAAGCAATTACTGCCGACATCTCGCCTCGACTGCCAACAGACCTGAGGTGAAGAGCAAATTTAATGGCCTGAAAACTGTGAATTCAGCAGCATGTAGCACATCAGTCCACATTAAGAGGTGGCTATGATCATACTGACAAGACAGAAAAAAGCAAAAGGATAGAAGAAACTTTTGTGTCCTTCACTATATTTTCCAGTGAAAACTCTTCAACAAATACTTAAATGTTTACATTTGCTGAAGAAAATGAGCAACCTGGTCACACAGAATCACGTTACTAAACCTCCCTCTTTGCAAACTGATTTTTACGTGGCTTGTTGTATGTATCTTGGCAGTTTACACTAGAGGCGCTACAACAACAACAACGACTTTTATTCACTTTCACACATCACGAGTAAAACGGCAGATTAGCGGTTCATAAAAACTTTTCACTCTGTTCCTCACACAATGCTACAGTATCTTATGACGTCTAAACACTTTTGCTATAGCGCAGGACTCTAACATTTGCATTGCAGAATCAAGCTTGTGCAAGTGCGATTAAACTGTGCCATAGCTCGACTGATAGAGCGTTGCACTTGTGATGTAAAGGAGTGGGTACGAGTCCTGAAGAGCACGTGAGTCCACATGTGAGCCCACATGTGAGCCCAAAGTGTCATAGAAACACCACAAAATTACCTTAATTGTGTTTTTCATGTCACATTTGCTTTTTCCGACTCTATCGGTTAGGTTTAGTTTGAATGTTTAGGGTAGGGAGGTCAGTTTTATTGATTTAAACCATCTGTTGCTAAGGTGTTCTGAGTGGTAGAGGTTGACCGATAGTGGATTTTGCAGATTCCAATAACTCAGGATATGGAAAAGGCAGATGTGGCTTGGCGGAGGGCGGGGCCGTGTTGTGATTCCGCACATCCGGCCCCTAATCAGGCTGATTAGCCCGAGAGGGATAAGGGCCGACTGGAGACAGCAGTGCGAGAGAGAGAGATTTACGGGCAGCTGTCTGACACCTGTGTGTGTGTTTGTTTTATATTAAACTATTATTTATATTTTCAAGCCGGTTCTCGCCTCCTCCTTTCCATTAATCCGTTTACACTGGTGCCAAAACCCGGGAAGGAGGAGGGATGTGCCATAGTGGAGTTCTCGCAGCTACCATCCATCCCAATGGATCAGCCGCTGCCATCCGCCGGAGGACGGAGGAACCCAGCCACCTGAGAGCAGAGGTACGGCTGCTGACTGCGAGGGAAGGAGGGGCTCCCAACCAACCACCTGGAGTGGTTACCGCTGCCAGGGGAGGGGAGACCCCTACCATCCACCAAAAATACGGCGGAATGTTCGTCCGCCAGGGACCTGAGGCCTGCCTCCGATCCGCCGGGGAGGCACGGCTGTCGTCCATTAGAGGGTGGAGGAGTGGTCGAGGACCAAGCTACGGCGTATCGGAGAACCGGCAGGTAAGTGGTTTTTTTTCTCTCTACCTCCTCTCTCTTTCCCTCTCTTTTAAAATTTTTGGTTAATTTGCTATGATCACCATTTTTTGTTTCCCTCCCCCGATCCAGGTAGACAGGGATGACCTGCCGGCAGACGGGGGTGTACGTCATGCCGGGGGCTCCTGGGAGAACGGGGGAGGAATGTGGCTGGGCGGAGGGTGGGGCCGGGTCGTGATTCCACACACCTGGACCCTAATCAGGCTGATTAGCCCGAGAGGAATAAGGACTGACTGGTGACTGCAGTGTGACAGAGAGAGAGGTTTACGGGCAGCTGTCCGACACCTGTGTGTGTGTTTGTGTCTTTTGGTTCAGTTTTATATTAAACTATTATTTATATTATCAAGCCGGCTTCTCGCCTCATCATTTCATTCTACTATCATACAACTATCAGCATTAGCTCGGTTTCCATTTTTAATGTGCATTTCTGAAAATTAGACTAAAGAAAATGCAAAACATTGTGCGTTTCCATGAACTGTAAATGCACATTATCTTGAGGACGCCCACCTTTTTGTCATGGAGCAGCTGAAAATCCTCTTTGCTTCGGGGAGAGTTTTATTTGCTGTAATAAAGAAATTACACATTATGTTGTTAAATGCTGCCTGGTGACGTTGCAGAATAAGTGCAATAGCTCACATAATGAGGGCTCAAATAGCTATTCCCATTCGCCAACAGCCTCCACCTGGGAGTGCCCATAGACAAAGCAGTTCTGGTGGATTGTGAGGACTATGGGTGGAGCACTTTCTACTAATCAGGGCTACATTTGAAGAATTGTGTGCCCTAACCCCACACCTATACCATCCGACAAGCGCATTGCCATCACGCTTTACAAGCTTGCAACGTGTGCCGAGAACCAAGTTGCTAGTGAGACCATCAATGTATGCAAGACTACCGTGCAAATGGTCATGGCACTTCATCGTTCATGCAAATAAAAACGCAGCTATAGAGTTTGCAGATCACCGATAGTTCCAAAACTCAACTCTTGGCACCGATTAATCTGTAAAACCGATATATCGGTCTACTACTAGATGCTCAGGCATTACTGGGTCGCTCAAGTCAAAAGTGTCCACACAAACAATAACAGACACACTAACAAAGCATTTTTTGCCAGCATACTGGACTACAAGTACAACACTCCCTGCTAGGCTCTTAGAGAACACAGACATACACACAAACACACACACACATTTTGCTCTACAGCATCAGTAATGTGACACCACTCAGACATACATTAGCTATGCAGTGTCATTTCCACCCACTACTTTATGCCCAGCTAGACACACACAGCGTGCCCTGCTATAAAACACACATACATATTTGTGCATGGACAGATTTTGTGAGATTCATCCTTAAAGTCTGCCTAAACCCATAGCGTACATAAGACACTTTCTTTTCTCTGTTAAGGTTATGGTTAATATGTAGTCGTTGGTCATTACAATTAGTTTAATGTAAAAACAATAGGAGCCTATGGCTTCTGATTGGCTTTACATAATTTCTTTTCTCCCAATTTGGAATGGCCAATTCCCACTACTTAATAGGTCCTCATGGTGGCATGGTTACTCACCTCAATCCGGGTGGCGGAGGACAAGTCTCAGTTGCCTTCGCTTCTGAGACCGTCAATCCACGCATCTTATCATGAGACTCGTTGTGCATGACACCACAGAGACTTACAGCATGTGGAGTCTCATGCTACTCTCCACGATCCACACGCCCCATTGAGAGCGAGAACCACTAATCACCACCACGAGGAGATTACCCCATGTGACTCTACTCTCCCTAGCAACCAGGCCAATTTGGTTGCTATGTAGACATGGCTGGAGTCACTCAGAACGCCTTGGATTCAAATTCACAACTTCAGGAGTGGTAGTCAGCGTCAATACTCACTGAGCTACCCAGGCCCAGATGCTTTACATAGTGTCTAAGAGGAAGTGTGCGCACATTTACATTCCTAGCTGCTACAATGTGCACTAATGAGGAAGATCTAAGAGTTGAATCAGACCAAGTTCATGAGATTTGTGTACTAATTTCTTCTGTGTGATTTCTAGGTATCAGGTTGATACAACATATGCTTTTGAGGATGAAATAATCACTGGATTGGCGAAGTTTACCAGTTTACTGGCATCAAATGTTTGAAAATATTTTCAGCGTAATATTCTGTACTGTACTTGGACTCCTATTTAGGAGGGCTTCAGCCCCCATAAAAGTCTGTGACTTTCCAAACAGCACCAAAGTGTGATATTAATATTACAGCCATATCATCCTGTAGCTCAAGACCGGTTGCCCACTGAAGTTAAACAGGGTTGAGCCTGGTCAGTACCTGGATGGGAGACCTCCTGGGAAAAACTAAAGTTGCTGCTGGAAGAGTTATTAGGGAGGCCATCAGGGGGTGCTCACCCTGTGGTCTGTGTGTTTTCCTTGATCACTCCTCCACCCTCTCAGGTGGACGACAGCTGCTCCTCCTGGGCGGACCGGAGTCAACCTCTAACCCCCAGCAGACAGAACACCCCTCAGCTTTTCTGGCCCTGGCAGCGACTCCATCGAAGTCCCAAACCTCCTCGCCTCACGGATGGCGGCCATTCCCCGCATCCGTCCCCCGGCGGATGGCAAAGGCGCTTCCCTGGGTGGACAGCAGTGTCGAGGACTCTACGACGGGCATCCCTTCTCCTTCCCGGATTTCAGCACCAGTGTAAGGCGGTTTAGATGGGCAAGGAGGAGGCGAGAACCGGCTTAACAATATCAAATAAATTTAATTAAATAAAAAGACACACACAAACACACACAGGGCAGCTGCCAGTAATTCTCTCTCTCTCTCGAACTGTCGTCCTCGTCCGCCTTTATCCCTTGCGCGCCCCCATCAGGTTAATTGGGGACCAGGCATTCACTCTTCCAGCCCGGCCACGCCCTCCTCCACTCTACAGTGACATATAGAGAAACATCATATAGAGATACAGCATAGTTCTAGCGGGAAGAATAGCAGCTGTACATCATCGCACAATAGTGATGTAACTCCCAGCCAATCACAAGTAAGCCATTGGTTTATAAGTCTGCTCACAATCTATCACATTGCTCTTTCAGTGTGCTAATACGCCTACCTCCTCCACCCCACCACCACCAGTTGAGTCCCGTCTTGCACAGGGGTAGGCCCCTCGCCCCTGCCTCCCATCTCTGGCAGGATATGACTTCTTCGGACTGCCAGATACACCACCAAAGAGAGATATTACATTTCTGTTTTATATTCATCAAATAAATGTAATCTTAAATTTCACTCAAGTCTGCAAGTCTTCCTGATAGAAAGTCAAAGGTCTGGCTATATGAGAGTAATATCACCTTAAACAAGGTTTTAATGTTTATATTTATCAGAGCTAAACTTTTATTTCTTACGGTCTATCTAACCGTTCTACTCAAATGGTCCCATTCATCTTGAACACTTTGGATAAAACTTCTGTAAAATAATGAATGTAAACAAATCATGTTCACATATTCACATATATTGTTTAGATCTCATGACTCACAATGAGGCAAGAACTCTCAAGAAATCTTCAGAGATTCATTTATAAAGGGCTCATATCATGAGAAATCAAATTTCCCTGATTTTTCTTTAGATAAAACCACTTGATGTACCATGAGAGCACACTGTAGCTTTCAAAACCCAAAACTTGAAACCCAGTTCAAAAAGAACATTTAATGAAACTGAACGGCAAATATTTATATATAAATTTACATTTATTCATTTGGCAGATGCTTTTATCCAAAGCGACTTACAAAAGAGGAAAACATAAGCAAATCGTCTTAAGGAGTCAGCGGTATGAAAAAGTGGCGAGTTTCACTCGCATCAGAATAGAATTCAAAACAGATAACAAGAATTTTTTTTAGCGACTGGTGAATATGTGTTTTTAGCTGTTAGCTGATGTGTTTTGAAGACAGAAAGTGAGTCAGCTTCACGGATGGAGTTGGGAAGGTCATTCCACCTATGTGGTATGATGAAACTGAAAGTCCGGGAAAGTGTGTTGGTGCCTCTTTGTGTTGGTGCAACAAGGTGGCGCTCATTAGCTTCTAGTGGGCGTGTAGTTCTGTAGAAATGATTTTAGGTATGCTGGAGCAGACCCAGTGACTGTTCTGTATGCAGCATCAGAGCCTCAAACTTGATACATGCATCAACCGGCAGCCAGTGGAGAGAGACGAGGAGTGGTGTAACATGCGCTCTCTTTGGTTCATTAAAGACCAGACGTGCTGCTGCATTCTGCATCATTTGCAGGGGTCTAATTGTGCATGCAGGGAGTTCTGCAATGAGAGCGTTACAGTAGTCCTGTCTAGAGATGACAAGTGACGGTGGGAAGGGGGTCGCTGTCCTTTTCTGTATATCGCTGCCCACTTCGGCATAATGCGGCGGCTCATTTCAGCTTAGTCCCAGATCTCTAGATGGCTAGTCCGCCCCTGATCGGCCCCAAAGTGCGTTGACACACTGGGAAAATGCCAGGCATGCCAGATTACCAACGCAGACCTGATTGCTACTGTTTATCATTTTATTTCTATTTTGTTATATAAAATAGAATCTTATCCATCTTTATGTAACAGTACGAGTTAACGCGTAATGAGCTGGTGTCTCGTTAACGCGTAATGAGCTGGTGCGCCTGTGGCCAATCCCCGTGTGAAGCGCCATCCTATAAATATGTAGCGAGTAGAGAAGTCTAAGATCCTCTCTTGCTCGTTAATGATGGAACGTGTGTTGTGGTTCCGGGTCGCTTTTCCGTGTGCCATGCTGTGTTAATAGAACACTGGCTCTCCAACTGGAGATTTCTCTCTCGTTATGCTGCGCAGTCAACAAACGGACTTGCTGTTTCTCTTGGGCATTCGTGAATGCTGTTTGATTGAACACTGGCTCTCCAACTGGAGATCTCTCTCGTTATGCTGCGCAGGCAACACACGGACTTGCTGTTCCTCTTGGGTATGCGTGAAGGCTGTTTGATTGGACGGAGGCCGGTTTAGTGGGAGATCGTCGCCAGTTACTCGGTGTGAGTCGCTAGCTGCTGTTTTTGCCTACGTTGGTGGACTTGCTGTTTTGCCTGCATCGCCGTGTTGCCCGCACTGCTGCTGTTTGCTTTACGCCTGCACCGCTGTTTGTTTCATGTGCATGCATTGAACACTGTACCAGCAACTGGAGCAGATTGCTGTGCACTGGTTTTGCCATTATAACTACTGGGCAATTAAGGCTGCATGGCTAAAAATAGGTGCATAGGTGTAAAAATAGGATGACGTTGGAAGATAGCTCAAGGGGTTGGGGCTTTATATTATAATTTTGCTGATTTAAGAAGTTTGTTTTTTTTTCTTTCTGTTTTGATTTCAAATTAGATTAAAGTTGTATTTTCCTTTGTTTGATTTCTTTTGTTGCTGATTATTGAATTTATATATATCTACATATATATATTTCCTTTTTTTATACTGCCTCTTTATAACCATTGCTGGTTTTGGCAGTTTATATTGTTTATCTGGTGATAAGTTGGTTAGTTCTTTTCATTTAAAGATTATATATTGATATTCTTTATTTCTTTTTTTGTGAATCTTTGTTAAATTGAGTGTGTTTCCGTTACAGTGGCTGAGAGCCGATGGTGGTGCTAGTGTCTGGGTGGTAGCGTCCCCTTATGGTGTGCTGTGTTGCCTTCCTTGTTTCCATTTGTATGCACTGTGGTGTGGTGGTGTGTTTGCTGAGGGGGCTTTCCGTGGGATTTTTCTACTGCCTTTGACTCCTTTTCTCCTCCATCGGTAAGCCTCAGTAACTGTAAATTGTGTGTGTATATATATATTTTTCTTTTTTTTTGTTTAGTTCCTTTTTGTGCTCTCTTCCCCGAGAGATGAATATGTTTTAAAATGGTTTTAAACGATTGAAATAAAAAGGTGTTTCTCCAAAATTGAATGTCGTCTTTGGCATAATTGTACACGTACCTGTGTGTCCTTAATTTTATCAACATCACTGCCATTAGGTAGTACAATTATTCTCTGGGTGAAATTCCCAGGGTGGTGTAGTCTGCATGTTATTCGTCCTTCTTTTCTTGCCCACCGCCCGAGTTGGCCACAATTACAGTAATACTGTAGTATCCAAAGTGTAGCCGCAGTTTTACTATCATGGTCATGATAACCTATGTTGTTCCTCCTGCTCACCACCAGAGGTCTCATCACACTGGTATTGTCTTTTACTCTTTGGATTCCATTTCCCATAATCCCCTGTACCTGTCACTAATTACCTGCTCACCTGTTCCTCATCTGCACATCTATTTAAGTCTCACTCGCTATCATTGCAAAGTCTTGTTTTGCCTTGTATACATTTTAGAGCGTTATTCCCTGTTATTATTATCTGCCTGTTTTTGATACCTGCCGGATTTCCCCCGTTTGATTCTCTGCTGCCTGCCTACGTTTACTACTGGACTACTACTCTGATTGTTTGCTGCCTCCCCTGACCTTTTGCCGGTTTGTGACCACCCCTTCTGATTATCCTTGGAGACTGCTACTTCTGACCTTTGCCTGTTTACCTGTTTACATTATTTTGAATAAAGCTCCACATGGATCTAAACTCTGATGACTCATCATTACAGCTGTAATTAACTGGTTAAACCGTGGTTATTTTTCATAAGGGAATGTCACCCTAATTAAATGTTTAACCATCAGGTGATGTTTTTTGGGGTGGCTGTGGCTCATGTGGTAGAGCAGGTTGTCCACTAATCGCAGGGTTGGTGATTCCCAGCCCACATGACTCCACATGCCGAAGTGTCCTTGGGCAAGACACTGAACCCCAAGTTGCTCCCAATGGCAGGCTAGGGACTTACATAGCATCTCTGCCGCCATTGGTGTATGAGTGTATGAGTGTGTGTGTGTGTCAATGGGTGAATGAGACGCAGTGTAAAGTGCTTTGAATACCGCTAAGGTTAAAAAGGCGCTATATAAGTGCAGACCTTTTGAATTGTGTATTAACACGTTGGCTAGGTGGTTAGCACTGTCGCTTCACAGCAAAAAGGTCCTAGGTTCGAGTCCTGGCTCAACTAGTGCCTTTCTGTGTGAAGTTTGCATGTTCTCCTTGTGTTTGCGTGGGTTTCCACCAGGTGCTCAGTTTTCCCCCACAAGTCAATAAACATGCAGGTTAAGTGAATTATTAAGTGAATGAGACTCTAAATTGCCCCGTAAGTGTGTGAGTGCGAGTCCCACAGGGCATCTGGAGTAAAACTTATGCCATATCAAATATATATGTGTACTATCACGAAGTGGACCCTGCATCAAAGGCGGGACTAACACTAGGAAAGAGAGAGATTGAACATGTTTAATTATTCACAGTCCATGCTGTAAAAAGTATGTGCACCTCTGGGATTCTGACTTCTAAAATGCTAATTGGAGGCAGGTGTTCCAATGTAGCTTTGCTACATCAGGGCATGGACAGCTTGCAATCGTTGAGGGACAGTGAATTCAAAAGTGCATAAAGAGATTTTATAGGTTAATGTCAGGGTAGCGGTGTGTCATCTTACAGTTGGGTGATTTAACAATACAGTGACCAAAAACACAGAAGCAAATCAACAATAGAATGGTAAAAGAAGAAGACGAGAATGTGTTTTTTGGAATGGCCAAGTCAGATTTCACACCTTAACTCAATTGAGATGTTGTGGCATGACCTTAGAGGGCTATTCATGCAAGGAATCCCAGTAATATTAATGTACTGAAACTAATTTCCTGGGAGGAATGGTGTAACATCACCCCTCAGTGATAAGGCTGATCAACAGCTACAGGAAATGGGGGCATGGGTAGATCAGCGAGTATTGACACTGACTATCACACCTGGAGTCGTGAGTTTGAATCCAGGGTGAACTGAGTGACTCCAGTCAGGTCTCCTAAGCAACCAAATTGGCCCGGTTGCTAGGAATGGTAGACTCACATGGGGGAATCACATAATTTGGTTCTTGTTCTCGTGGGGCGTGTGGTGAGTTGTGCGTGGATGCCGTGGAGAATAGCGTGAAGCCTGCCCACGCGCTACGTCTCCGCGGTAACGTGCCGAACAAGCCACGTGATAAGATGCGCGGATTGACGGTCTCAGACACGGAGGCAACTGAGATTAGAGTCACTACGCCAAACGGATTGAGGCGAGTCACTACGCCACCACGAGGACTTGGGAATTGGGCGTTACACATTGGGGAGGAAAGGGGGAGGGACAAACAACAGCTACAGGAAATGTCTTGTTGAGGTTATTGCCAGGGGTGGATTGGCCATGAGGAGAACCGGGAATTTTGTCATTATTTGAAACAGATTGTGTTTGTCTATTATTAGGACTCTTATTAGGTGAAGATCAGACTTCATTTTATGAATAATTCATGCAGAAATGCAGGTAAATCCGAAGGGTTCACATACTTTTTCTTTCCACTGCAGCTTCAATGTAGTTAGCTACTTTTTGTTAGTAGCTTGTAGTGAAGCTAACTACTTTTTTAAAAGAGTAGCTTGACTGTAGATTAACTACTTTAATTACTGTAGTTTAAAACCTCCACAAAACTGTAAAAAAATGCTGTTTTTGAAGGATGAGGCACTTAAAACTCTATTGGACCTGAAAGCAAATTTGCTTGGCTTAGTGCTATTGCTCATTTTACATTGTGAATATAAAGTAAACAGTACAAATGCTGTTCAGTGGTTTAGAAAGTGAAAAGAAAGACCAACAATAAAAGTGGTTTACTGAATCAAAATCATCTCATCTTTTTTAAAGAAAAGAAGAAAGTGTACCAACCTGAACACACTGTCCCTTATTGTCTCTCTATTTCGCTCTCTCTCTCTCTCTCTCTCTCTCTCTCTCTCTCTCTCTCTCTCTCTCTCTCATCTTTCTATATTTCTTTCTCTATCTCTGTCTAATCAATCTATCACAGATGCTGATGAAACAGACTGTGGGCCATAACTGCAGAAACAGAACCCTGATCCAACACACACACACACACACACACACACACACACACACACACACTTTAGCCAATCTGCCATAGCTGCAAAGCCCTACTGGATTCTGCTGTCGATAAGAAATACTGCAATTATGCCATAACATTCATGACTCATGAGGGACTTCGAATCAAAGAGATACAATTTTCATTCTGCTCTTGCTCTCTATCTCTCTCTCTCTCTCTCTCTCTCTCTCTCTCACACACACACACACACACACACACACTGTGCTGCCACTGCGACCATCTGACCAACTAAATAAATGAGGGATTGTGGGATTGAATGTCGTATCTACAGGAATTTCAATTACAATCCAGTTTAACCTAAACGTCACACTGTTGCTTTATTGTATTCTAATTAAAGCACGTCCACCGCGAGGGGCCGTTCCATTTTCCACCTTCCGCCTATATCAGTGCCGTTCTCGCCCGCTCGAAATCTTATTGTCCATCCTCAAAGCAATTACCCGCCGCTATGAGCCGCTTCACACGCTGACTCTTTCTCTCTCTCTCTCTCTCTGGCTTGCTTTCCTTCCTCTGCGATAACAATTTAATTAGAAATGGAATCGTTTTCACTAAGCATTAAATGGCATCCAGCAGAATGTGGTGATAAAAGTACGGTGCTCCGTTACAATTTGCCTTTTTATTGGATGCATATGTCAGGATGTGTTAGAAAGGTTGCTTAGTTATCCATTCTGGTAAAGATGTTATTAAAGGGATAGTTCACCCAAAAATTCAGATTCTGTCATCATTTACTCACCCCCATTGTTTCCAAACCTGTATGATGTTATTTTTATCCATTAAACACAAAAATGTTTGCATAATATTTATGTCGTTTTTAACACATATAATGACAGTTCATAATGACTACTATCAAGCTCCAAATATGACAATTGGCATTTGAGGCAACCCTTAAACTATACTAAAGGGCGCACTATATCACGAGAAGAAACAATATTCTTACAACTTTAAAGTCTTCTGATACATAAGTCAGGCATATGAGGTATCGTTTGAAAGCTTAGAATCTTTACTTTTCAGAGATAACCATCACTTCTGCATTTATTTGACTTAAAATAACAAAATAAGGCCTCAAATCATTCGCAGTGAAAATAAGCGCCCCCTAGAGGTCATGGGGGTACAAATATTTCTATGAAAATATGAATCCTTCACACAGCACATAAATGGTCATGTCATATATCAAATCAAAGCTCTTATTATCAGGAATGTGACTGTATATTTAATTATGCTGCACTAATATCACAGTTTGAAAGATTTTCAAAAGAATCACAAAGTGAAATATGATTTCTGTATTTCATCATATACAAACATCTCTTTTATGCTCTGATAACTGCTGCTGTAAGTCTCAAATAGCCAAAAACTTTATTTTTATTGCCATTTGCCAAAAATTGCCATTGTTTACTTGTCTGTGAGCTCGCTTGGCTGAATAATGCAATGTTATATCTTAGATGTCCAGAACAAAATATGCCATTCTAACAAATAATCAGAAAAATATGTTTTCACCTATTAATTTTGACTAAAATGTATATATAATCTCGAAGAAGAGGATCTCAGCTTTCTAATGACACCTAGATTGAGCTTGTAGTCCACTCAGAGGCCGAGATATTCAATGAAATAATGAGGGTGTTGCTTGAACTGAACATTAGACTGAATGTCTATGGACGAGCACATCTGTGAGGGGTAAAATGTGTTAGAGCGCCCCCTACAGTTCAGATCTGTATATTGTGATGGAATGTGATAGAGAAACAATTATTTTATCTAGTACTTTCTGCCATCTAGTGGAATGAAATAAGATTTTTCAAAGTGAGGTAGAGTGAACAGAACCAGAATTACATGTTTACAAATACAGAGCAACAACAAAAAAAGATAAACGTTGTTTATTATACGTTTATAAACACATATAATATTATTTATCAATAATTTGAGTCTTTTTTGGGCTGGGGGAACTTCTGATAAAACTAGACAAATTTTTTGCATTTAGTGCGCTGTATGTGTGAATGGTCAGCTTTTAAATTTCAGTGTGAAAAATTGCATGTGGCAGCCTGAAAATGCAGAGTTTATAAATGTGTAAATTAAAAGAGGTATTTGTGATAAAAATGTTAGATATTTTTTTAAGATTTTATTTTGGTTGTGTAAGACGTATTTGCAAATACATTTTTCACTATGTTTCAAACATTTAGTATTTTGGCTGTATCAATTATACAATGTGTTGTGACTAAAAGAGCTCTTGTTTTGTTTTTGTTTTTTTAATAAAAAAAAAAAAATTTAAATTAAAAAAATGTAGATGTGCTTTCTAAAATGTTAGGTTACAACCAGGGCTGGACGGAGAAGAGACATTGGCCCGGGATTTTAGACAGACAAATAGAGGAACAGACAGACAGACGGACGGATGGACAGACAGACAGATTCAAAGACAGATAGACAGAATAACAGACAGACAAGTAGAATGATAGAAAGACAGACAGACAAATAGAGGAACAGACAGACAAGTAGAATGATAGAAAGACAGACAGACAAATAGAGGAACAGGCAGACAGACAGATAGACAGACAGACAGACAGACAGACAGATAGATAGATAGACAGACAGACAGATAGATAGATAGATAGATAGATAGATAGATAGATAGATAGATAGATAGATAGATAGATAGATAGATAGGGGGGGTTCGCTGTCCTTTTCTGCATATCGTGGCGCCGTTTTATGGTCTGTTCCGCATAATACGGTGGCTCATTTTAGCTTATTGCGACCCATTCGGCACATTTCACAGATGACCCACTGGCCCGCTCGGTTCTCCCGATGGCCATTCCGCCCCTGATCGGCCTCAAAGTGCACCGGCCCACCAGGAAAATGCCCGGAATGCCAGATTACCGTTCCAGCCGTGGATACAATGTAGCATAGCTGCAACAAAAATGCAACATTGTGAAATATTGTTAAAGAAAAAACATTTTTGGGGGAGTATTTACTGTACATAAAAATCAGAAGTATACATCCAAATTTTTACAAAATATATATAAATGTTATTATTATTATTATTATTATCATTATAGGTGAAGTTTCCAGAATGTTAGGTTATGACGTAGCTTACTGCTTCCAAAACGCAACATTTCAAACTATTCAAAAGTATACAGCAAAATCCAAAGAAAATCAAGGTTTTATCGGAAGGTTTAATGGTGAACAGGAAAACATCGCTTGACATTTATTTGTGAGACTGTGTGGAACAACTGAAACAACAACTTTATTTTCTGTTTTAGTTCCTTTTCTTTCCAGTGTAGGTGTTTCTGTCTGTCAGCGCCGGCAGCTACGGCAATTAGAGACCAATATAGCAGCGGCTATCTAACGTCAGTCACACAATGAACCAATCAGAGAAACAGATCCACCACAGAGGATAACCTTAGCCTCAGTTTCATTACATTCTCTTTCTCTCTTCCAGGAGTTTCAGGCTTTAAGGCTCAGTTGAACTCGGCAATATTTTCCATTTGGAAGCATAAAAGCATCCGGGACACCTGAACTCATTTGCTGACTCAGTGGAGGAATAACAAAAAGAGGTTTCATCGTCCAAATGTAATCAGTTTCCCATCAGCAGCAGATTTCGAAACCTCATTTTAGTGTTGTTCAATCCCAGCCGGGACGTTTGTGTTGTTTATGTTCTCCACTGCAACTTTCCTTCCAGTTGGACCAGCAGGATTTGGAATAGACTGAGTTATTTTAAGACGAGCATCACTATTACTATTACTCATACTGATCTGAACAATTCCCTCAGTGCTTTCGCTGTCCCTTTCTCAAATAAACCTTAATCTGGTTAAAGAGGCTAAGATGAAGCAGGACATGCAACTGAATCCAATAGGTTTGACATCATCACTGCTAAACCAGCCTGAGATGGGAGTGTTTGGAAAAACTCTTTTGCAGTTCTGCTGCATTTCTACTCTTCATCTTAAGTTGATGATGTTTTTAATCATTCTATCCTCGCTGTCTGACGCCGCATGTGTTATCTGAGTGTTATATGTGTTATTTCAGACGGTCATGATGTGTTGCTCATGTCCCTGTCTGTAGCTCTGGGGGAAAACTCTGTAGCATCTGGACCGGCGAGTGTTTCTGCGGTTCCGGAAAGGAAGTAATGATCCGTGGAGCAGGTATCCGCTGCTGTTTATCCCTAGAGCGATCTCTGCTAATAATAAACGCCAGCGCGCCGCTCTACAGACAAACACAGCAGCAACTGCACTTCAGAAATGTACACGACACCTGACGGGCCTGCGGTCTTGTGGATCTCTAGAAGAATGAAACTTATAAACTTTCTTTATCTTCAGATTGAGCGCTGATCTTTGTTGTATTGTTGGTGTGATAGTAAATACATTATATTCCACAAAACTTCAGCTAGCGTCCTATCTGTCTAGTAGCTTGTCTGTCAATCATTCTAGCTAACTGTCTGTCTGTCTGTCTGTCTGTATATCATTCTATCAATCTGTCTGCCTGTCTGTCTGTTCCCCTATTTGTCTGTCTGTCTTTCTATCATTCTACTTGTATGTCTGTTGTTCTGTCTATCTGTCTTTCAATCTGTCTGTCTGTCTGTCTTTCAATCTGTCTGTCTGTCTGTATGTCTGTATATCGTTCTTTGAATCTGTCTGTCTGTCTGTATATCATTTTATGAATCTGTCTGTCAATCTGTCTGTCTGTCTATCTATCTGTCTGTCTGTCTGTCTGTCTGCCTGCCTGCCTTTTCCTCTATTTGTCTGTCTGTCTTTCTATCATTCTACTTGTCTGTCTATCTGTCTGTCTGTTTGTCTGACTGTCTGTCTCACTGACTGTCTGTCTGTCTGCCTGCCTGCCTGCCCCTCTATTTGTCTGTCTGTCTTTCTATCATTCTACTTGTCTGGCTATCTGTCTGTCTGTTTGTCTGACTGTCTGTCTCACTGACTGTCTGTCTGTCTGTCTGTCTGCCTGCCTGTTCCTCTATTTGTCTGTCTGTCTGTCTGTCTTTCTATCATTCTACTTGTCTGTCTGTCTATATATCTGTCTGTCTGTCTGTCTATCTATCTATCTATCTATCTATCTCTCTGTCTGTCTGTTCCACTATTTGTCTGTCTGTCTTTCTATCATCCTACTTGTCTGTCTGTCTGTCTATCTATCTGTCTGTCTGTCTGTTCCCCTATTTGTCTGTCTGTCTTTCTATCATTCTACTTGTATGTCTGTTGATCTGTCTATCTGTCTTTCAATCTGTCTGTCTGTATGTCTGTATATCATTCTATCAATCTGTCTGTCTGTATGTCTGTATATCATTCTATCAATCTGTCTGTCTGTCTGTTACCCTATTTGTCTGTCTGTCTTTCTATCATTCTACTTGTATGTCTGTTGATCTGTCTATCTGTCTTTCAATCTGTCTGTCTGTATGTCTGTATATCATTCTATCAATCTGTCTGTCTGTATGTCTGTATATCATTCTATCAATCTGTCTGTCTGTCTGTTACCCTATTTGTCTGTCTGTCTTTCTATCATTCTACTTGTATGTCTGTTGATCTGTCTATCTGTCTTTCAATCTGTCTGTCTGTATGTCTGTATATCATTCTATCAATCTGTCTGTCTGTATGTCTGTATATCATTCTATCAATCTGTCTGTCTGTATGTCTGTATATCATTCTATCAATCTGTCTGTCTGTCTGTTACCCTATTTGTCTGTCTGTCTTTCTATCATTCTACTTGTATGTCTGTTGATCTGTCTATCTGTCTTTCAATCTGTCTGTCTGTCTGTATATCATTTTATGAATCTGTCTGTCTGTCTGTCTGTCTGTATGTCTGTATATCGTTCTTTGAATCTGTCTGTCTGTCTGTATATCATTTTATGAATCTGTCTGTCTGTCCATCTGTCTGTCTGTCTGTCTATCTGACTGTCTGTCTGTCTGCCTGCCTGCCTTTTCCTCTATTTGTCTGTCTGTCTTTCTATCATTCTACTTGTTTGTCTATCTGTCTGTCTGTTTGTCTGACTGTCTGCCTCACTGACTGTCTGTCTGTCTGTCTGCCTGCCTGCCCCTCTATTTGTCTGTCTGTCTTTCTATCATTCTACTTGTCTGTCTATCTATCTGTCTGTCTGTCTGTCTATCTATCTATCTATCTCTCTGTCTGTCTGTCTTTCTATCATTCTACTTGTCTGTCTGTTATTCTGTCTATCTCTCTTTCAATCTGTCCGTCCTTCCGTCTATCTATTTATCTATCTATCTGTCTGTCTGTCTGTCTGTTCCTCTATTGTCTGTCTGTCTTTCTATCATTCTACTTGTCTGTCTGTCTATCTATCTGTCTGTCTGTCTGTCTGTCTGTCTTTCTACCATTCTACTTATCTGTCTGTTCTCTCTATCTGTCTTTCATTCTGTCCGTCCGACCATCCGTCTGTCTGTCTGTCTGTCTGTCTATCGATCTGCCTGTCTGTCTGTCTGTCTTTCTATCAGTCTACTTGTCTGTCTATTTGTCTGTCTGTCTGTCTTTCTACCATTCTACTTGTCTGTCTGTTGTTCTCTCTATCTGTCTTTCAATCTGTCTGTCTGTCCATCCGTCTGTCTGTCTGTCTGTCTGTCTATCGATCTGCCTGTCTGTCTTTCTATCATTCTACTTGTCTGTCTGTTGTTCTATCTATCTATATTTCTGTCTGTCTGTCTGTCAGAGTCAGACAGACAGACAGGTAGATTCTTTCTATCTGTCTAATATGGAATTTTCCAACAACTTTGGCTAACGTTGTGTAAAGGTTAGAAACAAACATAATATATATATATATATATAATAAAAATAATCTAACATGAATGATTCATACTTCTGATGCTCATAATAATCGATAAACGTTCTCTCAAGGTTAAGCACAAACGTTCTAAGAGCAATATTGTCTGTAGATACTTTCAATTCGGTTTCTTTATAGTTTCTTCTAAGAGTAAAAGATGATGAATGTTTTCATGTTGTCAGGAACGTTTTTCCACAATGTAACTTTGGAAAATATTTTAAGAGCATAAATGTGTTAGCTGGTAATATTCCTGCAACATTTCACATCATGTTTGATGTCAGTGATGCCAAATGCTTTTTGTTTTTGTCTTTCATGTCAAGTTTGAATATGCAAAAGTGCAAATGAGATTTCAGCAAATGATGAGTCACAAACACACAAACACACAAACACACAAACACACCGTCTGACACAATGAACAATGACTTGATACATTGAAAAACTGCTCTGGAATGCTTTTGATACTTTTCTGGAACGTTTCGTCATTATAGATTCATTTGTCAAAGAGAAGGTTTTAAAACATCACAATCAAAAGTTTGATGTTGTTTTTTATGTCTTGCAGTTTTAAAAGCACCAGATCATTTAGTCAATTACCACGTCAGACGAGCTCTCATCACACACCGCATGACAACCATCCGTCACCTTTCAACACTTACGATCTTTAAAATGTCAAACTCTCTTCTCTAATGCGATCTCTTGTGGAAGACGTTCTAGAGCCAGTTAGTTGCATAAAATCATATTGAGTTATGGGTCACATGCACACCCTGTTCTGGGATACATTGATCTTATCGTCACCGTTGCTCTTTTGAGACAGCTGCTGTTCAGGATGAATGAACACATGAATATAGAGCTTCAACACCTTCCAAATGCAAGAAAATGCATTGCGTGATTCTCTCAACACACAGAAATCTTCAGAGAGGATGATGAAAAGATTCTGCATGATGAATCCTGACGGATGTTGAGTTCGGTGCAGCCCGATACAGAAGCACAGGCGATGTAAATGAGTTCATGCAAACAAGAACAGCTTCTCTACAAGATGTCATGAAGTAACTTTCTTTAAAGGAAAAGAAAAGCTGCTACATACTAAGTACTAACAACTGACCATTCAGTGTAGAATTATTAAAACTCATACTGCAATAAAACTGCCCAGGGTTGCCCAATTCAGCTCAGTGAATAATGGAAATGACACTATTATGCTTTTGTAATATTATACTGTTAAAAACAATATAAAGTGTGTTTGTGGCATTTTAATATTTCCCCCATAATACACAGATGTCGTGTCCTCTCTTCTCTTCAGAACTGTGTTCAGTAAGCTGCGCTCGTGTACTGCAGTAATACACATATTGGTGTCACATGACCTCGTCACATTGCATATGCAAATTAGTTTTATTTAGATTTGTGGGGAAATATATATTTTTTTCAAGTATTTAGAGAAAAATAATGTGATTAAAACAAAGTATTTAAAAAAAAAAAAAATTTATAAAAAGTTTGTTGTGTACTGCATATTTGATTAAATGTAATAGATCATCAAACTTAGGCTGAAGTGGACCGTGTTTCCTCACAGACAGTAAACTTCTCCTCCGTGCTAATTGAAATGAACGGGTGATTGCCGGGTTGTGCTGGGCGGTCTTTAATCTCACAGTGGAATTACACCACATGCAGAACACACATGACAATCGTTACAATGATCCTCTGAAAGATAATGACATTTGAATATTTACCGGGAAAATGAATCTGTTGACCTTTGCTTCACATGTTTAATAACACTCGCTGTAATTACAGACTAATTACAGTGTAATTAACATGTCACCAGACTCGTCCTTCATCACGTGTCTGGACCTCATCATCAGTTCTGTGAAGGCCTTCGTCATGTTTAATATCTACCACACTGAATTTAAAATGATCAGTCGTTCAGATGTTGCCTTTTAAATTCATGTTTAATGGATTCCTGGATTTGTTTTGAAGCAGCATTTAAATATTACATTAAAGGAGGGAGGAATAAAATACATTCTCTCATTTAGCACAAATGATAATATTTGTGTTTTTCACTGTCTGTCTGTCTTTCTGTCTGTCTGTCCATCTATATTTCCGTCTGTCCGTTTGTCTGTCTATCTTCAGTATTTCTCTGTCTGTCTATCTATCTGTCTGTCTGTCTGTCTGTTTGTCTATCTATTCATCTGTCTATTGTTCTGTCATTCTGTCTGTCTCTCTCTGTCTGTCTGTCTGTCTCTCTATTCATCTGTCTATTGTTTTGTCATTCTGTCTGTCTCTGTCTGTCTGTCTGTCTCTCTCTGTCTGTCTGTCTGTCTGTCTGTCTGTCTATTCATCTGTCTATTGTTCTGTCATTCTGTCTGTCTCTCTCTGTCTGTCTGTCTGTCTGTCTGTCCATCTCCCTTATTGTCTTTCTGTCTGTCTATTTTTCTGTCTGTCTATCTGTCTGTCTGTCTGTCTGTCTATCATCTGAATGTCTGTCTGTCTATCTGTCTATCTATCATCTGACTGTCTGTCTGTCTATCTATCTGTCTGTCTGTCTGTCTGTCTATCATCTGAATGTCTGTCTGTCTATCTTTCTACTTGTCTGTCTGTCTGTCTGTCTGTCTGTCTGTCTATCATCTGAATGTCTGTCTGTCTGTCTGTCTATCTATCATCTGACTGTCTGTCTGTCTATCTATCATCTGAATGTCTGTCTGTCTGTCTATCTTTCTACTTGTCTATCTGTCTGTCTATCTATCTGTCTGTCTGTCTGTCTATCATCTGAATGTCTGTCTGTCTGTCTATCTATCATCTGTCTGTCTGTCTGTCTATCTATCATCTGACTGTCTGTCTGTCTATCTATCATCTGACTGTCTGTCTGTCTATCTATCTGTCTGTCTGTCTGCCTGTCTGTCTATTTGTCTATATTTCTGTCTGTCTATTTGTCGCTTTGGATAAAAGCATCTGCTCAATGACTACAAGTTAATGTCTGTCTATCGTTCTGTCTGTCTGTCTGTTAATCTGTCTGTCTGTCTGTTAATCTGTCTGTCTGTCTGTGTATGTGTGAAAATGTCAAGCAGTTAGTAATAAGTGGCTATTAACTATGAATGGAGTTAATTGCTCTAATCGCTCTGGTTGCAGAACATTTGAGTCTATTTGAACATGTTTCATTCTAATCAACCTGCCGGAGACAGTTTTACACTGAAATCTACAGAAGCAAACGGAGAATAGTTTTACACTGTTGTCACTAACACATATGGAATAAAGTACGCTGGATTATCTTATTTGCATGAATAGAAATAAATGTGTTTGTAAAATGAATTCCTGCTGAAAAGTGCCCGTCTCTCTCTCCCACATGCCTGTCTCATTCTACTTACAAACTCATTGACATGAGAGAGAGAGACGCTTTTAAAACGGGGCTGAGCGGCACAATCTGTGTGACTGACCGATGAAACGGCCTCATGTTCAGCTGACGGCCATCAAGACTGAAGGCAGAAAAACAGACATCAGTACGTTCTTTATCTAAGCAGGTTTGCTGTAGACTATAAATACATTCCTGGACATACTACATCCACCACATTGGCATCAAATGAGGTTTGGAACGACATGAGGATGAGTAAATGACTAAATACTTATTACTACTCCTGCGAACCAATCCTTTTAACTTCTCAGGGAGTGACATCATGCATGTTAATGAGCAACTGTCACCTCCGACCACAGACAACAGGGACCCAAAACTGTGTTCCCATCAGAGGGGCTTTTGCATAAAATCACCAAATTAAAACAAACTTCACATCATGTTTTATTCAAAACGAGGCGACTCTAATGTGCAGCACCGCTGGTACGAGATGCATCTAACCACTCTGCATGAATTATACAGTGTGCTTAAAACTCGTTTAATGAAAGCACTGCAAGATTTCAGAGTACAATTTATGTATTTATGTCATTGTTAAGTTAACAAGGGAAGAATATGGAGAGAGGGACCAACAAAAAAACGACCCAGCAAGGGAGTCGCAAGGGCCCGAGAATAACATATCGCTCCCTAATGCCTCTTTCTGTCGATTCAATTCATGATGACTACTTTCCTTTTTAACAATTCTGACCTGATCATGTACAACTGCTGCATGTTGCAGCCAAGCTGTGAACGATATCCATCTGTACATATAAAATCGTTACATTTTTCATGTACTTACATATGTTATTCAATCATTATGTATTACATTTAAAGGAATATTCAGGAATCAATACAAGAAGCATTTGTGGCATAATGTTTTGACAGGTTCCTCCTCCAAATGTGTGTTCCAGTGAGACACTTACAATGGAAGTCAATGGGGGTCAGTCTGTTAACATGATTTTACTGTGATAAAATCACTTGCTAACCACATCTGTGTAAATTTATATCTAAAAGGCATGTTTACACGACAACGATGCACTAAAAGTTTCACGTACAGACGACAATGTTGTCAAAACGATCCCCGTTCACACGGATCCGAAAATGACGAAAAACTCTGTATTATGCATGCCAGGCCAGTAGTTGGCGACATGCACATAAGCATTCTTCCACAGAGAGGTAAATACAAACAATGAAGGCGGCGAAAGCATCGAGCAGTTTTGTCTGAGGTTGCTTCAAATCTACAGTATCAGACTACTGGACTGTGTTTGTGCTGCTCAAGGTTTTGAGTTTATTGACGCTTCTCCAGCAAAGTAACTGTAGATTTGAAGTACTCCATGCATGCCTATAGACTTAACATGTAATACGTGTGCACATGACATCATCTTTTTTACAAATTCACATATTTGTATGTATACACGGAGACGATAACAACATCGTTTTCAAAAGTTTCGTTTTCAGGCCCCAAAACGCAGTTGTCATGTAAACGAACTGCCAAAACACATCAAAAGCGCTCCGTTTTTAGTGAAAACGTTGTCGTGTAAACGAACAGCCAAAATGCATTAATATTTTTCAGTTTTTAGTGAAAACGTTGTTGTGTAAACGAACAGCCAAAACACATCAAAAGTGTTCAGTTTTTAATGAAAATGTTGTTGTGTAAACGAACAGCCAAAACACATCAAAAGCGTTCAGTTTTTAATGAAAATGTTGTTGTGTAAACGAACAGCCAAAACACATCAAAAGCGTTCAGTTTTTAATGAAAATGTTGTCGTGTAAACGAACAGCCAAAACACATCAAAAGCGTTCAGTTTTTAATGAAAATGTTGTTGTGTAAACGAACAGCCAAAACACATCAAAAGCGTTCAGTTTTTAATGAAAATGTTGTCGTGTAAACGAACAGCCAAAACACATCAAAAGCGTTCAGTTTTTAATGAAAATGTTGTCGTGTAAACGAACAGCCAAAACACATCAAAAGCGTTCAGTTTTTAATGAAAATGTTGTCGTGTAAACGAACAGCCAAAACACATCAAAAGCGTTCAGTTTTTAATGAAAATGTTGTCGTGTAAACGAACAGCCAAAAACACATCAAAAGCGTTCAGTTTTTAATGAAAATGTTGTCGTAGTAAACGAACAGCCAAAACACATCAAAAGCGTTCAGTTTTTAATGAAAATGTTGTCGTGTAAACGAACAGCCAAAACACATCAAAAGCGTTCAGTTTTTAATGAAAATGTTGTCGTGTAAACGAACAGCCAAAACACATCAAAAGCGTTCAGTTTTTAATGAAAATGTTGTTGTGTAAACGAACAGCCAAAACACATCAAAAGCGTTCAGTTTTTAATGAAAATGTTGTCGTGTAAACGAACAGCCAAAACACATCAAAAGCGTTCAGTTTTTAATGAAAATGTTGTCGTGTAAACGAACAGCCAAAACACATCAAAAGCGTTCAGTTTTTAATGAAAATGTTGTCGTGTAAACGAACAGCCAAAACACATCAAAAGCGTTCAGTTTTTAATGAAAATGTTGTCGTGTAAACGAACAGCCAAAACACATCAAAAGCGTTCAGTTTTTAATGAAAATGTTGTTGTGTAAACGAACAGCCAAAACACATCAAAAGCGTTCAGTTTTTAATGAAAATGTTGTCGTGTAAACGAACAGCCAAAACACATCAAAAGCGTTCAGTTTTTAATGAAAATGTTGTTGTGTAAACGAACAGCCAAAACACATCAAAAGCGTTCAGTTTTTAATGAAAATGTTGTCGTGTAAACGAACAGCCAAAACACATCAAAAGCGTTCAGTTTTTAATGAAAATGTTGTCGTGTAAACGAACAGCCAAAACACATCAAAAGCGTTCAGTTTTTAATGAAAATGTTGTCGTGTAAACGAACAGCCAAAACACATCAAAAGCGTTCAGTTTTTAATGAAAATGTTGTCGTGTAAACGAACAGCCAAAACACATCAAAAGCGCTCAGTTTTTAATGAAAATGTTGTCGGTAAACGAACAGCCAAAACACATCAAAAGCGTTCAGTTTTTAATGAAAATGTTGTCGTGTAAACGAACAGCCAAAACACATCAAAAGCGTTCAGTTTTTAATGAAAATGTTGTCGTGTAAACGAACAGCCAAAACACATCAAAAGTGTTCAGTTTTTAATGAAAATGTTGTCGTGTAAACGAACAGCCAAAACACATCAAAAGTGTTCAGTTTTTAATGAAAATGTTGTCGTGTAAACGAACAGCCAAAACACATCAAAAGTGTTCAGTTTTTAGTGAAAACATTGTCGTGTAAACAAACAGCCAAAATGCATCAAAAAAGTTACATTTTAGAGAAAGCATTGTCATGTAAATGAAAATCCAAAACGCATTAAATTTGTTCAGTTTTTTGTGAAAATTTGTTGTATAAACAAACAGCCAAAACACATTAATTGTTTTCCATTTTTAATGAAAATGTTGTCCTGTAAACGAACAGACAAAATGCATCAAAAGTGTTCTGTATAATATAGTTACTTATATTTTGTATTTTTAATATGTAATCCCATTACATGTATTCCATTACTCCCAACTTACTCTCCATATATGCGGATATGCGGATGCGTGAGTATATGCGGTTTATAAATTGTGTTGCACATGTACAGCGCTCGAGCTCTCTGCTGATGATGAAATATACGTCACTTGCCCTGTATGCATACGTCTAGCGTACACGTAAAATCTTAAATATACTTGAGAATGAGTATACTTTAAATGTACTTTATACAGCACAGTCAAACTGATTCTCTGAGCTGACTGTTATTCAGCACACTGTTGAGAAATAAAGAAAGAAACGGAGAGTACGGCAAAACTGATAAGACGAGTGTGAGTGATCCAATTCTCCAGCGGTGGAAGCGTGTCATCTTTACAGCCTTCTCTTAAACACGCTCACACCTGCTGCTCCTCATGGGGGCAAATAGCAGGATGCCCCATTAAAGACAGCATGTCGAAATGTGACGGTCAAGACAGACATCTTAATACAACTCCGGACACATTGGTTGTGAGTTAGCAAACAGGATGCAGAATTACCCATATGTTATATTAAACGTTGATATTTTTGAATGTCAGATTCTATATGGACATACTAATGTCCATATAGAAAGTCCACCTTAAAGTCTCACAGTTGAACCTGCCATTAAACCAGTGCTTTACAGTGAGATACTTACAATAGAAGTCAATGGGGCCACATTTTGGAGGGTTTGAAGATGTGAAGCTTATCATTTTATAAAAGCACTTACATTAATGCTTCAGTTAAAACTCATGTATTATTTGAGCTGTAAAGTTGTTTACATTGTCAATCCACAGTCATTTAAAGGATTATTTCATCCAAAAATGAAAATTAAATCATTGTTAAAACTCTATATGACTCTTTCTTTAACTCAAAGGGAGAAATTGTGAAAATATTTATTCTACAAATAGGTCCACCACAGTGATAGTGACAACAGAGCACAACACAGCTGCACACAAAACAGAGAACAGAACTTACTTACCATGTCTGAAGAGTTTGTAGTCCAAGAATTGATGCATTTCTATGCCCAGCCTTATTTTTTCTCAGAAAGTACTCGGAAATCAAGCAGAAACACAGAGGAGGCTACAGGCAGCTACAGGCACACCGTGTCCTAACCTGACAGCCTGAAGAAACCTTTTTTCTTTCAAAAAAGAAAGTCATAGGGTTATAACAACACAGAGGTGAGAGAATTTTCAGTTTTGGGGGAACTAATCCCTTTATGGGTATTAGGGTTTGTTGACATCGTCATGGCAACGAAGTTGTAATATGATGTGGTTAGCAAGCGACACACATATTGTTTACGTCTTGTGGCTATACTTTTGTAACAGTGAGTATTTTAACGTAAATTGTCCCATTGACTTCCATTGTAAGTGTCTCATTGTAACCCAATACATTTTTGGAGTTATCAATATTATGCCGCAAAGTATCGATTGAGATCAACTTGTATTGAACTCGGAATATTCCTTTAAACAGACTATTAAAGGTGTTATGTCTGCATCGATATGCTATAATAACATATATTGTTCTGTTGTGTTTCAGAGTATACACGAGGGGAAACCGGAGACATGTCTGCACTGTTTATAGACTGGGTTTTTTTCGGCACATTGCGACATCAACAACCAACAGTACGGGGGTGCCCTCTAGTGGCCATCAGGTATTGTAACATCAACCCAACTACATTACATCTCTCCCTCCTTAATTCAGTCTACCCCGTGTTTTTCTTTTGAACATAATAACCTCCATTTCTTAAGGAATAACAGTTAGTAGACCACCCTCAAGCAATATTAAGTGACATGTCAACTCAACTACTCACTCACAAGTAACACTTTAAACACAGTCAACTGTGTATAGAACCTTTACACATTTTATAGATCAAGTCTGTTAGGTGGTTTACGGGTTCTAGCAAGAAATCTTCTCACATTTGGGGAAGAAGCAGTAGCTGGCTCAACAAGCTTGGTTACCTGCTGATCTAAAGCATTTGGTTCGGTGTCATTGGATGTTAAAGGCAGTTCTTGCCCCTTAACATCCAGTGTTTGTGATGTACTGTTCTCTGATGACAGTGGTTCTGTGTTTTCTGTAATTTCTGGGTGACAGTCTAACATTTGATCTGCATGTCTTTTCCAGCTTTGTGAACCGTCCACCTGAACCGTGTACGACACTGGTCCTGACTGAGAAGAAACAGTACCGGTTTTCCACTTCTCCTCTCCCCGTCGATAATCTCTGACCAGCACTGAATCACCCACCTTGAAGTCTCTGTGTTTGGCATGGAGCGCACGGTAAGAACATTGAACTTTTTGTGCTTGCTCCACAGTCAGTTTCACACTTGTTTTCAGTAAATCCAGCCGTGTTCTCAATCTGCGATGCAAGAATAACATAGCAGGTGTTTCCTTTGTCGTGCTATGTGGTGTATTCCTGTGCTGTAACAAGAAAGAGTCTAATCTCTGCTGTAATGGTACTGGTTCTTTGGATGCTTTCAGTGAATGTTTAAAGGTCTGAACGAAACGCTCAGCCAGCCCGTTGGTGGCTGGGTGAAACGGTGCAGAGCGAACGTGTTTAACCCCATTTGTTTTCAGAAAACATCCAAACTCCTCTGAAGTAAATTGTGGGCCATTGTCGCTAACTAGTGTTTCAGGTATACCGTAGCGACTGAATAACCCACGCAGCACTTGAATTGTCTTGGAGGAAGTTGTCGAATCCATCACATGAACTTCTGGCCATTTTGAGTGTGCGTCAACAACTACCAGAAACATTCGTCCTTCAAATGGACCAGCAAAGTCGATGTGGATTCGGTGCCAAGGAGCTTCTGGCCACGCCCAGGGATGTAAAGGTGAGAGACATGGAGATTTTTGATTTTGTTGACAGGACATGCATGTCTTTGATTTTTCCTCAATTTGTGAGTCAATATTTGGCCACCAGATGTAGCTACGTACTAGAGCCTTCATTTTCACTACACCTGGATGTCCTGTGTGTAAATCCTCCAACACTCGTTGTCTCAGATTTGACGGAACGATAACTCGTTGTCCCCACATCAGACAGTCCTGCATCAGAGAGAGTTCCTCCTTCCTTGTGAGGTATGGTTTTAGTACATTTTCTGAGTCTTTTGCAGATGGAAATGATCCAGTGGATACCATCTCCTTCACAAGACAGAGGATTGGGTCTGCTCTGGTTCCTTTACTGATGTCGCTGCTACACACTGGAAGTGCATCCATTTTCTTAATGAGGTAAGCGTCCACTGCATCTTTCCTGTCTCTGTGTTGTACAGGCAGTGGCAATTGCGATAATGCATCTGCATTCCCATGGTCAGTAGCACTTCTATGTTGAATTGTGTAGTTATGTGCAGCCAGCAGAAGTGCCCACCTCTGAAGTCTTGCAGCAGCCATGGATGGAGTTGCTTTATTAGGATGGAGTATGGTGGTAAGTGGACGATGGTCTGTTAATAATGTGAAGTGATGTCCATATAGAGAAGTATGAAACTTCCTTACTCCAAAGATGATTCCTAGCGCTTCACGTTCTAGTTGCGCATAGTTTTGCTCAGGTTTACTCAGAGTTCGGGACGCAAAGGCTATGGGTCTTTCCTGCCCATCCAGCATCCTGTGGGAAAGTACGGCTCCCACCCCGTACGGTGAAGCGTCACAGGCTAAATGAACTGGGAGTCTTGGATCATAATGTGTGAGTACACTGGGTGTTAACAGCTGTGTTTTAGCATCTTGAAACGCTTTCTCACACTCCGGCAACCACTTCCATTTTACATCCTTGTGTAACATTGCATTCAGGGGGTGAAGAACTGTGGCCATATTTGGCACAAATCTTGCATAATAATTAACCAGTCCCAAAAAAGATCGAAGTTGGTTAACATTAACAGGAGCTGTTAGCTTGCATAGGGGGCAGTGGTGGCTCAGTGGTTGAGGCTCAGGGTTACTGACCAGAAGGTCGGGGGTTCAAGCCCCAGCACCACCAAGATCCCACTGTTGGGCCCTTGAGCAAGGCCCTTAACCCTATCTGCTCCAGGGGGATTGTCCCTGTAATAAGTCCACTGTAAGTTGCTTTGGATAAAAGCGTCTGCCAAATGCATAAATGTAATGTAAATGGTGCTTCGGCGATGGCACGCAGTTTGTCTGGGGACTTGTGAAGCCCTGATGCATCGATCACATGTCCCAAATACTCCAATGAAGTTTTGAAAAACTCACTCTTCTCTCTTTTCACACGAAGTCCGCATTTCTCCAGCTGACTCAACACAGCCTCCAGGTTAGCTAAGTGATGAGCATTGTCTTTTCCTGTGACCAGGATAGCATCCAAAAAACAATGTACACCCGATAGTCCTTGTAACACTTGTTCCATGACACGTTGAAATATCGATGGAGCTGAAGTGATGCCGAATGGTAATCTGTTGTATACAAACATCCCCTTGTGGGTTGTGATGGTAAGATATTTACGTGAATCTTCATGCACAGGAACCTGCAAGTAGGCATGTGAAAGATCTAGCTTGCTAAATCTCTGTCCCCCAGCCAGTGAAGCAAACAAATCTTCAATTCGGGGTAATGGATAATGTTCTGCACACAGAGCTGGATTCACTGTTATTTTGAAATCGCCACAGATCCTAACATTGCCACCTTTTTTTATTACAGGTACAATCGGGGTTGCCCATTCACTGAATCGCACAGGTGAAATGATTCCTTGTTTCAGTAAGCGATCGATTTCTTCTTCCACCTTAGGTCTGATGGCATACGGTAGCTGTATACTTATTGAATGTCCCTAGATCTTCTCTGAATACTTTGGCGTACCTTTTTAAAAGACTGTCAAATGTCCCTTCATTAACTTGATGCACTGCTCGTACAGTTTTGATCTCACGCCAATCTAGACGAATTCTGCGAAGCCATTCTCGTCCCAACAGAGGAGCTGCGTTTCCTGTAACAACATACAAGGGTAAGCGTACGCTTTGTCTGTTTAGCTTGACACGCACCTTGATGACGCCTTCTGGCGGAATGACTTCGCCTGTATACGTCTTGAGAACAACGTTCGTCCGGCGTAGTCGAACATGACTCAGTTTATCTCTGTACAGTTCACTTGAGATAATGGAAACCGCCGCCCCTGTATCCACTTCCATATCAATTGGCAATCCCTCAATTTTTGGTTGTACTTTTATTACAGATGACACTAAATCAGTTCCACTTTTCATTTTGTTCACCCTTGGAGAATTGAGCAGTGTTGCTGTCACTTTGTGTAGTGTCAGTTCCGTATCCGTGTCCGAATTTGCCTCTTCCTCACTCTTTTCCGTATTAGCATCCACTCTGTGAATTGGTCTTTTCTTGGTCTGTCCCTTCCATTTTGCACTTTTCCCTTTTACAGTAGTTCTAAGTGTTTTCTCCTCTGTCTTATTACCTTTACACATACGTGAAATGTGGCCTTTCTTCCCACACTTGTGACACACTTGATCTTTGTAAAAGCACTCACTTTGGATATGATTGGACTTTCCACATCTATAACATTTCTATTTGGACGATTCTGACGACAGAGACGTGGCATTTACCTTCAATGAGTTGCTCAAGTGCTGTGATTCTCTAGATACAGCCTCCATTGACATCGCTATATCCACAGCCTTTTTATACGTGAGCTCCGATTCAGTCAATAGTTTCCTTTGTATTGACTCGCTACTCAGGCCACACACGAATCGGTCTCGCAGTGCGCCATTTAGATTGTCGCCAAACTCACAGTGCTCCGCCAGTTTCTTTAACACTGCCACGTATTGTGCGACACCTTCCCCCTCAGCTTGATTTTGTTTGTGAAATTTGAACCTCTCTGCAATCACAATGGGCCTGGGGGTAAAATGTGCTTGGAGGGTGTTCACAATCGCATCATATTCCATAGTCCCGGGCTTAACTGGTGCAATGAGACTACGCAAAAGTCCATAAGTCGACGCCCCCATTACACTGAGAAAAACTGGTACTCTTTTTTCTTCGCTAATGTCATTAGCCTCCACAAAGTGTTCAAAACGTTCAATATACGTATGCCATTGCTCACTTGCCTCGTCGAATGCCTCGACCTGTCCGATGATGGTAGCCATCCTTTTCGCTCGACCGATGACTCGATAATTTGGCAGTGGGAACTTTATTCTCGTCGCCAATTTATGTTATGTCTGCATCGATATGCTATAATAACATATATTGTTCTGTTGTGTTTCAGAGTATACACGAGGGGAAACCGGAGACACGTCTGCACTGTTTATAGACTGTTTTTTTTTTCGGCACATTGCAACATCAACAACCAACAGTACGGGGGTGCCCTCTAGTGGCCATCAGGTATTGTAACATCAACCCAAATACATTACAAAAGGCCTTTCAACGAAAATTAAAACGTAAACCAATTATGACGAACAAAACAAAACAAAATGGAAAAGGTAACACAAAAATATTGAAGCATTGTTTTGGCCAGAAAATATTGTAATTGATCAGTTGCATTTATTTATGACATTTAAAATGCATGTCACCTGGCCGTGGAAATGTGACAACATGCCCCAACCTGAATTTCCTGAAAATATCTTTCAATAAAAATCTGGCTTCATAATATAGTTGACACTTGTCTTGATGTATGCCAGTGTGGTTTGATTATGTTTGCTTGTTTAGCGAAAAGCTGTAGCTGTGTATGATGATAGCAGGGGTTAAATTTGGATTTTTGAGGAGGGGGAGCCCAAACACTGTTTTCTTTTTTTAATCGAAGGTGCCGGAATGCTGTTCCGGACCATTGTCCCCAAGTTTATCCCTCTGGTTGATAGTAAAATTTCACTTTGGATGGAAGAATTCACAAAAATTATTGTAATGTAGGAGGGTTTTGAACTAGACTTGTTTTCTGCAAGAGAAAGCACATTTCTGTAATTGGATTTTTGACTAAATTTAAGCCTACTGCGATATAGCCATTCCTTGTGTGACAAATTCACTCAAATCTGGATTGTCTTTTAATACATGTACTTTCATGGTTTCGTGATGGCAGAACACTTCATTTCCCATGCTCTTATTTGCCCCAAAAATAGATTTAAACCTTAAACAGACACCTAAGAAGATATCTTGGTTATTGGACTAATGAAATTCCTCTCCTATGTTGACATTCTTTAAATTGCAATTCAGTAAATTCATCTTCCTGTGGTTTATCCTTTGGCGTGTGGCCAATTCAATTCTAATTCCATCTCATGAGTTGAAAGGGAGCCAATTCTTAAATTCAGTATTTTGCTCAATTCTGCTGGATATTCCTGCTAGTGCGGAGGATATCTGTAAGGGTCAGAAGTTTGTGGGGGGGGCACAAGGAAAGTGTAGACTCGGATATGACCAGGGCTGGACTGGGAAGAGAAATCGGCCCGGGATTTTATACATAACAACTGGCCCAAAAACTGAGCGTGCTGGGGTGTCAAATGTTTTGCATAACGAGGCGGCAGCTTATCGCGGCCCATTCGCCCCGTTTCGCAGCCGACCCACCGGCCCACTCGTACATCGCCCCACCGGGAAAATGCCCAGTATGCCTGATTACCAGTCCAGCTCTGGCTATGACCACAAAATGACATGATTGCTTTATAAATTGCCTTCTATAATGTCACGTTTGCTTTTTCTGACACTATCGGTTAGGTTCATGGTTTAGGATAGGGAGGTCGGTTTTGTTGATACACGATAGAGCATTAACCACAAACACCTCATCTGTTTGGGAGAACATTTAACTCACTTTAGCGCCACTCTGTGGGCATTTCACATCAGAACTGGCATAAGGAACCCCATAATACCATTTTGCAAAAATGGCACCACAGTCAAACAATTTTCATGAGATAAGGTTTTAATAATTTCTTTTGAATCATATTTGTAAAAAGTTTTTTTTTTTAAATACTACCTAGAACAACTCTTAAGCCATGTGTACACTACACGACTTGCAGTCGGTGCCCTGGGACTCGCAGTCCATTCATTGTGCTGGTGCGAACACTTCAGGACTGTGGTGCCCCAACTATTCGATCGCTCATCATTGATGATTCTGCGGTGTGTCCTTTGAGTCATCTTGGCTGGACGGCCACTCCTAGGGAGAGTACCTATAGTACTAAATCATCTTGGCTGGACGGCCACTTCTAGAGAGAGTACCTATAGTACTAAATCATCTTGGCTGGACGGCCACTTCTAGAGAGAGTACCTATAGTACTAAATAATCTTGGCTGGACGGCCACTTCTAGAGAGAGTACCTATAGTACTAAATCATCTTGGCTGGACGGCCACTTCTAGGGAGAGTACCTATAGTACTAAATCATCTTGGCTGGACGGCCACTTCTAGAGAGAGTACCTATAGTACTAAATCATCTTGGCTGGACGGCCACTTCTAGGGAGAGTACCTATAGTACTAAATCATCTTGGCTGGACGGCCACTTCTAGTGAGAGTACCTATAGAACAAAATCACCTCCATTTACAGACAGTTTGTCTAACTGTGGACAGTTGAACATCTAAACTCTTCCAGATAACTTTGTAACTCTTTCCCATACACTGGTATGAAGATGAGTTTTGGGGGATCTGAACAGTGAGACATCACTGTTACAGCAGGTCGTCTCTTTCGACACTTGTTTGGATTTTGAGGAGAGAGTCTCTGATTTAATGAGGACATACATCAATCACCAATCAAAGATGAGAAAAACTGGAGCACAGTTTCTCTTAATATTCCCAAACATGATGTTTTGAGTTATTTTAGTGCAGTACCTGTAACTTAGCTTCAAATGTACGTGCTTCTCATATCTTTGTCCCCATTGTACATGTTCATGCATAAAATGTTCAGATCGTATGCTTATTTCCTTTTAATCCTCACGCAGCCTTTTCAGCAGCCCTTAGCGTCATCCCATTTCAAACGGATCACCAAAAATGCATCTTATAATTAAGACAAAGAAATTCCTTTTTAAACTCATGCAGTTTCTTCTTGATAATATGTCAAAAAACATGACACAGCTCTCACTCGTTTTCACTCTTTAATGGCAGGATTTGCAAGGGAAAAATATATCAAATGTTTAGTTTTTTTTTTTGCTTGCTTGCTTGCTAACAATAAGCACTTGGTACTATCCTCTATAATAATAAATACAGCGAGAAGGGAGATGTGGGTGATTTTTTTGTCTTCTGCTTACTAATTCCTTTCTCTCCTCTTGCACTTTCTCTATATTTAATTGGTTTTCACTCGTCGGGACAGTGCACACACCGTCTTGATGACCATCTTAGCGTCTGAGACTAGTCTCGGCCCGTCGCAGGAGTGCGCACACATCAAGACGTTCGTCGTGAGATCCGAGACTTCTCGTCGCAGACCAGTCGCCCACTCAAAACATCAAATGAGACGAGCTTGAGTCATATAGTGTACACTAGGCTTTAAACATACACACTCTTTGATTTCTCAGTGTGCATTCACTGCAGCCTTTGATAATGACGCTCATCAACACAGCGCTTGTTTAAAAATGCTGCAGTGGATGCAGTTATTGATTCAGATTTTAAACAAGGAGGCAGAAACTGATGGCTTGCTCATCCAATTTCTGGTGCCAAACGAGTCGTTTGGTTGGAACCCCACGGCTCCTGACAGGCACAGTCCCCATTAGCAGCAAATGAGCTTTTGAAAGGATGTTGTACAGATGAGTTGATTGGATTTTCTCAGCTCTTTTATTTTGAAGTGACAGAGAGTGAGAGAGAGAGAGAGAGAGAGAGAGAGAGAGAGAGAGAGAGAGAGAGAGAGAGAGATTGGCAAACAGCCCGCCCGCATGCGTTGTAGTTGTTTTGCACTGTTTGGGCATGTTTGTCCAGTCTAACGGTTGTTTTCTCAAAGCAATTAGTTAAACCATCCGAACAGAATGTCATGATGGCTAATAGCTCTGACACATACAGGTAGTTAAGTGCAGTTTATATTTCCATTATGCCTTTATGGAACTCAGCTTTTAGCATTAAAATGCTGAAAACATCACATTCACTTAAAGGGGTCATGTAGTACATTTGATATCATTTATTTCCTCCTGGGGTCTACTTGAGTCAAAAACAGACATTATTTACTGCTTCAGCTCAGACATATTCTTAGGATGTCTGGTGTGAACGGCTCTCTTGAGGTCATTCCACAGCATCTCTATTGGGTTAATGTCTGGACTCTGACTGGGACACTCTAATAGGTGGGTTTTCTTTTTTTTAAGTCATTCTGTATTGGATTTACTTAGATGTTTATGGTCATTGTCTTGCTGCATCTCCCAGCTTCTACTGAGCTTCTGCAGATGCACAGCCACCCTGATATTATCCTGTAGGATATCTTGATAAATTTGGGGATTCATTTTTCCCTCGAAGCGGGTCAGGCCCCAAAGCAGCAAAGCCGCCCCAAATCATGATGCTCCCTCCACCGTACTTCACCGTTGGGATGATGTTTTCATGTTGGTATTCAGTGCCCTTTTTATACCATACGTAGTGCTGCTGTTCTTCCCAAACAATTCAACCTTAGCTTCATCAAACCACAAAACATTTTCCCAGTAGTGTTGTGGAGTGTCAAGGTGGTCTTTGGCAAACTTCAGGCATGCGGAAATGTTTTGTTGGAAGGCAGCGGCTTCCTTCGTCATGTCCTGCCATGAACACCTGTTTAATGTTTTCTGTATAGTAGACTCATGAACGGAGATGTTAACCAGTTCCAGTGATTCCTTCAAGTCTTTATCTGTCACTCTAGGGCTCTTCTTTACCTCACTGAGCATTCTGCGGTGTCATTGAGTAATCTTGACTGGACGGCCACTTCTAGTGAGAGTACCTATAGTACTAAATCATCTCCATTTATAGATAGTTTGTCTAACTGTGGACAGATGAATATCTAAACTCTTTGACATAACTTTGTAACCCTTTCCAGCTTTATGTCAAGCAACAATTCTTGATCTCAGGTCTTCTGAGATCTCATGGTCCACATCAGCAGATGCTTTGTGTCTTTAGCCTCAGATTCACTTACATTTTCCACAGCACTGGGAATGTTAAATGTGATGTGTTCAATAAAGACATGAAATATTAGGATTGTTTGTGTGTTGTTAGCTTATGCACATTGTGTTTGGCTATACTAGATCAGATCACATTTTATGACCAATTAATGCAGAAAACCAGCTAATTCCTAAGGGTTCACATACTTCTTCTTTCTACTGCATGTGCATGTGAATATAAAAGTTTGGACCAGTTTTATATATAAATATATATTTACATTTATGCATTTGGCAGATGCTTTTATCCAAAGCGACTTACAGTGCACTTATTACAGGGACAATCCCCCCGGAGCAACCTGGAGTTAAGAGCCTTGCTCAAGGACACAATGGTAGTGGCTGTGGGGATAGAACCAGCAACCTTCTGATTATCAGTTTACCAGTTATGATTATCAGTTTACCACTACACCACCACCACTCCATACAGCTTATATATAGGCCTAGTACTCATTAATCATTATTAATAATAGATATGTTTGCTGCTGTATTTTTTGGATGTGTGTTTTTGAAGATTGTTGAAGAGTACCAGAACCGAATGTTCCAGGTAAAATCTATCTGTTTGGAAAAAGAGATGCAGCACTCGAGATCTGTTTGGTGTGTTTTAAGAGCTTCAGTTTCAATCAGAGCAAAGTCCTGAAGATCTGTTTCATCACATCAAGGACAGGAAACTGAAATCAGAGTATGAGAATTTACTGAAGGATTTACTGATTCACATTCATCATGAGCACAGAAATGTGTTACACTCAGTGCCGCCGCTCCCTATAAGCAGACTATGCAATCTGCGTAGGGCACCAACTCCCTAGGGGGGGCACCATCTTACCCTAGGAGGGCACCAGAAAGTCCACTGGCTGCCCTTACTCAGACGTTATACATTATTCAAGGACCCGAAAGCAGTTGTGGAACACAGACGATCGCTTCACGCTCATATCACGCGAACTACAGCGTGATTGTTGAGCGATGGATAAAGGTCATGTGTTCTGATGAGTCCAGATTTACCCTATTCTAAAGCGATGTGCACATCAGGGTAAGAAGGGAAGCGCATGAATGTACCCATCATGCATAGTGCCCACTGTACAAGCCTCTGGAGGCAGTCTTATGATCTGGGGTTGCTTGAATTGGTCAGGTCGATGCTCAGCAAAGTTATGTGGCAATAAACTGAAGTCAGCTGACTACCTGAATGTACTGAATGACCAGGTTATCCCAACAATGGATTTTGTCTTCCCTGACGGCACGGGCATATTCCAGCTCGACAATGCCAAGATTCATCAGGCTCAAATCGTGAAAGAGCGGTTTAGCCAGCATGAGGAATCATTTTCACACAGTCCTGACCATAACCCCATTGAAAGTCTTTGGGATGTGCTGGAGAAGACTGGAGTGTTTCGACTCTCCCATCATCAATACAAGATCTCGGCCAAACATTAATGCAACTCTGGATGGAAATAAATGTTGTGATGTTGCACAATGTTGTCGAAACAATGCCATGATGAATGCACGCTGTAATCAAGGCTAATGGCAGTCCAAAGTCCAAATTTCCTGAAGCCGTACAGTCCTTGCAAGGGACCGGTGGTAAAGTTTTCAATATGTTTATGTTTTCATTTTTGGTTCTGTTATATATTCAATTGATGTACATTTACTGCAGATTTTCACATTATAATCTTACATTTCTTAAACAATATATAAATTAATAGCAACATTTTATATACCACATTTAAGGCTGAATATTTCTGCAAAACAATGCTTACATAGAGTTTGCACATTAAGTGGTTTGAGGTGAATTATCTGCAGGAAACTGGAGAAGCAGAATAATGTTTGAGGAAGCTGAATGGAGTTCCACCCTGCAAGTGCTGTAATAAAACAGAAATGAAGAACAGGGGAAGAGTCAACAAGTATAGATAGAACGATTTTCCGCTCTGCCATAACTCTCTCTCTCGCTCTCTCTCGCTCTCATTCCTGTTTCATGTAAGATGCTGAAAACCCAGGCTGCAGTGAGCACATCCATGTCTCTGCTCATTTTTCTGTTTTTTCTGGTCTGTTGAACATCTGAGGTCCCCAGATGCTTCTCTGCTGCTCACTGTGACTGTCAGAGTCTCGTCTGACACTCTTCAAAATGCACATTCTTACATACACTTTCACACACATCTTATATCACCAAGATGTAACAGCTGCCAATATGTCTATGCATCCATACACTTGTATCTGTCTTCTTTCTCTGTTTTGGTCCTTGTCGCATTGTGCAATCTTAAAATGATTTAGAATTTTTTTTACCTATGCAGTAGAAAATCCTGTTTATATTACTGTAATAAATAAAATTAAAAATGGTAGCTGCAACATATATTAGAGGTCGACCGATATTGGTTTTTTCAGGCCGATGCTGATCTTTTGAAATCCGGGTCGGCCGATGGCCGATTAATGCTGCCGATTTATTTTGGCCGATATTTGGCCGATATGTTCTTGTTTTTAACCTCTTATTTGAACCTTTTATTTGAAAGATAAAATGTAACACAAATAATTACTTAAGATAGACAACATTTCTCAACAAATACATTTATTGAACACTACCAATCTGCACTTGTACACTTAAATTAAAAATGTATAATGTAAAAACATATTGTATAAATAATGTATAACAAATATATTAAATAAACAAAGCAGGCGTTACGAACTGCTCCGAGACACGAAGGTTGAGATCCAAATGCAGCTTTAATTAAGGGGCGATCCAGACACGTAATCCAATATTCAGAGCATCCAAGAGAAGCACAGGCATAACTAGGGATGGGTATCATTAAGGTTTTAATGGTATTACTATCTTACCGATACTGCTTATCGATCCGGTACTTTAACGGTATTCTTAACGGTTCTTTTTGTTTATATATATATATATATATATATATATATATATATTAAACAAAGATAAACTTTATATAGGCACAGTGATTTAATTTCAGGAAGGTCTACTAACATTACTGTTCAGGTGTGGTCTAAAAAGAAATCTAATGAAGTAATCAATTGTAAAATAACACTGCATAGTTTATCATAGATAGATTAATGCTCATTAATGCAGAAGTTATTCATTCAAGAGCTGTAAGTGATTTTCTCATTGCCTTTTGTTGTTTGATTGGCAGTAATGGCTCAATCGTCACATGTTTAATAGACTGCTTCCCCTTTAAGACCGAGTCTAATAGGCTCCTGATGCAGCATATTTTCTCCCCAACTATTTCCATAACTACGTCCATTTTAGACATAAACTGTGTTTAAGTGAATCTCCAAGCCGGTCGTTTTGACATATTTTTGTGTATAGTTGATCGTTTAGACGCGCACATGAAACCCAAAGTAGCCTATACTTTGCTTGTCTCTTTGCGGTGTGTTTCGGAGCGCGCACCACCTTGGGAACGGTATCTCTTGCGCTCTTTTTATTATTAAACGCGTTTAATCCACTATTAAATATAATATTAAATTTAGCAACAGTAGCTAGACTGCATTTTACAACAATCACCGATCGTGCTGATTCTGACGTTAAGTTTGAGTTTTAGGGAGAAATGTCAGTGCACCGCTGTGAAGGGAAGGAAGTTGTGCTAGACAGAATGCGGCTTATGTATAAATATTCTTTTTATAATCTTTGGAAGGCGAAATCTAAAATAAAATCAGACTAATATCACAGATCTAAACCAGGCTATGTTTGAATGTTTAGTTCTGTCACTCATTAAGCAGGGCTCGCTGTGCGTGAGATCTCTCGCTCTCTGTCTCTCTCTGACTGCGAATAGCTAAATTGCATCACAGACAAATGGTTTCATATTATTATACATAGAAATGGCTGGCGAGATAAAATAACTTTCTCTTTATAGCAATAATAAATGTATTTTCTTAATTTCTCCAGTACCGACAGCAGAACCGATAACGTCCGAGCTTACCAAAGCCAGTCCTTCAATAGCCTATACTGCGTTGGTATATTTTTATTACTTATTTCTCTGCATTGAGTGACAACCCTCTCAAATATAAGACACACAAACAGAACAAATAAAAGTCTCAGATTCACTCTCTGTAATTGCAAAATTCTTGCTTCCTTATTGTGACATGATAGCAACCCTTCTGCTGTGATAATGCAACTTCAACTACGCTATTAATATCCAAAGTAGCCGAACGTCATGTCAACTATCACGTTGTCATGTTTTTTCTTGAAGTTGGCAGTAACATATCAAAAGTTTTTAATTAAATCTAAAGAAGTTATACAAATTTAACCCTTACTGTTTTCTCCAAGGAACTTAGCTCCTTCCTTAGGCACTGGATGAGGTCTGCTCACTCTGCTGGAAAATGACTCTAGGGGCAGTGTGCGTCGAACACGTGTTCCACAACAACACTAGGCTGCCCACAGATGCGCCTGCCTAATAATCGGCTTGATATGCGTGGATATTGGCCGATGCCGATTATGTAAAAATGCAAAAAAATCGGCCGATTAATCGGTCGACCTCTAACATATATATATATATATTTATATATACCGTTGTGGCCAATGGTGCTGGATCTTTAAAGTTTTGGGGCTGTTTTTCTGCCAGAGGTCCTGGGCATCTTATTTGGATAGATGGCATCATGGACTCTATCATATACCAACAGAACCTGGCTGAAAGCTTACAATGGGCCGTGGTTGGATCTTCCAGCAGGAAAAATATTGGCACCCTTGGTAAATATGAGCAAAGAAGGCTGTGAATAAAAATTTGCATTGTTTATCCTTTTGATCTTTCATTCAAAAAATTCACTAACCTTTAATTGAAGAAAAACAATTGAAAGAGGGGAAATATCTCATTATTAAATAAATATTTTTCTCCAAAACATGTTGGCCATAATTACTGGCACCCCTAGAAATTATTATGAGTAAAATATTTCTGAAGTATATTCCCATTCATATTTTAAATGTTTTAGTGCAACTGGGTGACTAGGAACATGAAAATGTTCAGTCATGATTTCCTGTTTCAAAGGGGTATGAATATGAGGTAACACACAGGCCAAATTCCCTTAATCATAAATCACAGTGGGTTAGATGAAAGAATATAGTTCTGATGTGCGGCAAAAGGATGTTGAGCTTCACAAAATGGGAAGTGGCTAAAAGAAAATTGCCAAAGCATTGAAAATACCCATTAGCACCATCAGGGCAATAATTACATTTACATTTATGCATTTGGCAGATGCTTTTATCCAAAGTGACTTACAGTGCACTTATTACAGGGACAATCCCCCCGGAGCAACCTGGAGTTAAGTGCCTTACTCAAGGACACAATGGTGGTGACTGTGGGGCTCGAACCAGCGACCTTCTGATTACCAGATTACCAGTTATGTGGTTTAGACCACTACACCACCATCCACACCATATACATCTTATATATAGGCCTAGTCCTCATTAATCATTATTAATAATAGATATGTTTGCTGATGTACACCTCTGGTGGTGGTGTAGTGTTCCAATCACCATGTTGCTGGAGAATTGATTAAATTTGTTGGGTCTTGGGGTCAGAAAGTCTCATTAAAAATATCAGACATGGCCTACTTCACCACAAGTTGTTTGGGAGGGTTTCAAGAAAAACAGCCTCTGCTCTCATCCAACAACAAACTCAAGCATCTTAAGTTTGTCAGACACTACTAGAACTTCAAATACGACCGGGTTCTATGATCAGATGAAACAAATAAAAAGCTTTTTGGCAGCAAACACCAGAGGTGGGTTTGGCACACATAGAGACGAAGTACCCCCCAATGCCCACGGTTAAATGTGGTGCTGGATCATTAATGTTGTGGGGCTGTTTTTCTGCCAGAGGTCCTGGGCATCTTATTTGGATACATGGCATCATGGACTCTATCATATACCAACAGATAGAAAATCTGAACTTCGCTGCCTCTGCCAGATGGCCATCCCAGACCCCTGACCTGAACCCCATAGAAAACTTGTGGAGAGTTAAGTGGCTTGCTCAAGGACACAATGATGGTGGCTGTGGGGATCAAACCAGCAACCTTCTGATTACCAGTTATGTGCTTTAACCCACTACACCACCACCATGCCATGTGGGCATTTTGTAGATCCATTTTTTATAAATATATGTGCAGATCTGAATATGTAAGAGTTTTGGGTGAAATTCCTAAGCATTTAAGGATTCATTAAATGCTTAATATATTAATATATTATATTAAGCTATTTAAAAGATGACTCAATTTGAGTGAAAATGGTCTTACAATTGAAATGTAAATGTAAAAAACATAGACTGTGATATATACGGGTTATTCCAGAAATTCATTTAAAATATGGTCCAATTCGTTTCAGTCATTACAGGATGACTTTTTGGTGCTTGTATATTTTACGCTTTAGGGGAAGATTTTCAACACACAAAGTTATTGTACTGTATGACTTCAGAAGACTTTTAATATGCTGCACAAATCCTATGGACTACTTTAATGATGTTCTCGTGGTTTTTGTATTTACTTTTTTGTCCTTTAGGATGTTGACAGACTTGGTCACTGTGAACTCTCGTATGAAAGTAGCTGTGTAAAGATTCCACAGAAGAAATGACAACATGAAGGTGAGTACATTTCTCTTTGAATCATATTGTACACATCATAGAGGGGGGGGGGGGGTAGAGTGAGGGAAAGCGAGAGAGAGAGGTAGAGTGATAAAGAGAGAGAGGTAGAGTGAGAGAGAGAGAGAGAGAGAGAGAGAGAGAGAGAGAGGTACAGTGAGAAAGAGAGAGAAAGAGGTAGAGTGATAAAGAGAGAGAGGTAGAGTGAGAAAGAGAGAGAGAGGGGAGAGAGAGGTAGAGTGAGGGAAAGAGAGAGAGAGAGGTACAGTGAGAAAGAGAGAGAGAGAGGAAGAGTGAGAAAGAGAGAGAGGGGGGGAGGTAGAGTAAGGGAGAGAGAGAGAGAGAGAGTGATAAAGAGAGAGAAGTAGAGTGAGAAAGAGAGAGGTAGAGTGAGAAAGAGAGAGGGGGGTAGAGTGAGGGAAAGAGAGAGAGAGAGGTAGAGTGATAAAGAGATAGAGGTAGAGTGAGAAAGAGAGAGAGAGAGGGGGAGAGAGAGGTAGAGTGAGAAAGAGAGAGAGAGAGGGGTAGAGTGAGGGAAAGAGAGAGAGAGAGGTAGAGTGATAAAGAGATAGAGGTAGAGTGAGAAAGAGAGAGAGAGAGGGAGAGAGTGGTAGAGTGAGGGAAAGAGAGAGTGAGAGGTAGAGTGAATTTTTGAATTTTATAACACCTTTATTAAAATACAGAATTCTAAAAAAACATTACAAAACCCTTCATTAGATTATCCCATAATCTCGGCAAAAGACAACACATCATTATCCACCCAACACAGCAATTTTTCTACACTCCAAATGTCTTCAAACTTTTCCACATTCTTCATAGATAGATAAAAAATAAAATCATGCCTTACTCTTGCTTTTATAAGCCTTTTGAAACACAATTCAACTACACAATTTGAATCATAAAGAATCTTATATCTTCTACTAACATATGTAGCCATTTTTGCTTGTCCTAAAATGAAGTTTAACAACAGTCCTTTCCTCTTCTTTTTTTTACAATATTCAAAACCAAAAATATACATTGACATTGTAAACCTCTCACTGACCGAAGAAAACAAAGTTTCCAATAAGACGAAAAGAGATTTCAGTCTCTCACAATGGGTAAAACAGTGAAAAATTGTTTCTCTGTCAGTACAAAAAGGGCATTTATCTTGCACAGTTGGGTTCAAGATTGAAATAAAAGCATTAACTGCAATAATGCCATGTAATACTCGCCACTGCAGATCTCCAACTTTTTTAGTCAATGGTGGCTTGTAAATTGAACCCCAAACAGGCTTAATTTGAACCTCAATATTTAAGTGGCTTCTCCATGGCATATTCACACGTTGTAATTTGTCTTTATTTATCGCTCTTACACACTTGATATAAACTTGTGCCCCCCATTGTATCAAAGACAATATCTCTTAAAATCTTTGAGGTGGCTGAAGAATTCTCCATTTCTAAAACAGTCTTAGGTATAACCATACTTGGAAAGCGATCCATTTCATTTGGGACAGTTCGTAACGATAAAAAAGTCCAATCTTCTTTACTCCTTGTCTCTCTAAATTTTTTCAACAGAAGATGAATTGTCCTTGTTGATCTTATGCCCAGTTTCTGTGCAAATGCATCAGCCTTGTCCAAAGTCTTACCAGCCACTTCCATTAGGCCCTTTATTTTCACAATCTTAGCATTTGTCAAAACCTGTTTTAACCACGGTGTTGTATCATCACATAGATCCAAACGTGCACCATTAATCAGAGGTTCTTCTAAAAACCATTGTAAAGACTTGTAGGGCAAGGATCTTTTGATTTGTACCACACACCAAGCTTTTCTCACACTTTCATAAAAAGGAGAAATAAACCCAAAATCAAATTTAGTGCAGTCTGTCCAAAAAATATTTTTTCCAAAACCCCACTCACCCACCTTACCTAAGAGGCAAGAAGTTAAACCAGCCCACAATACATTTGATTTATATAAGAATCTCTGAACAAATTGCAGCCTGAAGGTTGTTTTTCTACTCTTGAGGTCTACAATACCTTGACCACCTTCTTCCTTCGGAAGATACAACACAGCCCTATGCACCCAATGCAATTTATCCCAAAAAAAGTTTGTCATTTTGACTTGTATTTTTTCAAGAAGCCCAACAGGAGGCTCTGAAACAGATAAACTGTGCCATAATGAGGAGGCTACCAGATTGTTAATGATCAGAGCCCTTCCCCTAAAATACATTTTAGACAATATACATTTCCACCTTTCTAATCTTCCTTCAACATTTTCACACACATTCTCCCAATTTTTCTTATTAGTTGATTTATCGCCTAGGAAGATTCCAAGGTATTTTAAACCACCCTGTGACCAGATCATTCCACTCTCCAACTAAATACGCTGCACTTTTGGCCCAATTCACTTTTGCAGAAGAAAATTTCCCATACCTATTAACAATATCCACTAGCTTATTAATATCATTTTGCCCACTAATCAAAACCATTATATCATCAGCATATGCTGACAGTTTTATCGGTGGAAAGAGATTTTCACAATCAAAACCATCTAACTCTGCTCTGATTTTATTTAACATTGGTTCTAAAGTTATCGAATACAGCATACCTGATAGGGCACAACCTTGTCTTATACCTCTTTGAATTTTAAAAGGACTACCTAAACCACCATTGACTTTCAATATACTTTCAATGTCACAATAGAGCACTTTAATCATAGCAATAAAACCAGGGGGGAAACCAAATGCCTTAAGAGTATGCCATAAAAACTGATGTTCCACCCGGTCAAAAGCCTTTTCCTGGTCCAGAGAAATCAGAACAACCTTTTGATCAAAGAGTCTAGAGACTTCCAGAACATCTCGAATCAAAGATATGTTGTCCACTATTGATCTGTTGGGTACACAATAAGACTGATCTATATGGATTACCTGCCCCAAAACCTCCCTCAGTCTGTTGGCCAAAGTTTTTGACAGAATCTTGTAATCGGTGCATAACAAAGACACTGGTCTCCAATTCTTAACCTCTTTGAGGTCACCTTTCTTCGGAAGCAGAGTTAAGACTGCTCTCCTGCAGCTTATTGGCAGTCGCCCTTCAGACAGACTGCTACTTAATACTGCAAGCAAGTCTTCTCCCAAGAAGTACCAGTATGCCTTATAAAATTCCACAGGCAGCCCATCTAGACCTGGTGCTTTGCCATTTTTCATGCTTTGCAATGCCTTAAAAAGTTCATCAGCTGTCAAAAGATGCACCAGACCAGCACACGACTCCTCAGTCATCTGTGGAAGATCTGAAAGGAGGTGATTTGTTGACTGGTCCTCTCCACATTCACAGGCATACAGCTCCCTATAGAAGCTAACAGCCCTTTTCCGAATGTCAGAGTCCCCAGTCAGATCTTTCCCATCCACAGACCGTAAACATTGAATACTCTTTTTTTGACCATTTTTCTTTTCCAGACTAAAGAAGAATCGGGACGGGGCATCCATTTCAGAAATACTCTGAAATCTGGACCTAACTAAAGCCCCTTGAGCTCTAGTGTCCAACAGATCAGCTAGTGCAGCTTTTTTTTTCTTAAGAGTCTGAATTTGGCCCGGATCTCCATGAGCTCCACACAACCCTTGGAGTTCCAAAATATCCATTTCCAAATTCCTAATATTTTGAAGAGTGTCCCCTGTGACATTAGAAGTACACTGATTACATAGTTTTTCTATCTTTAATTTCCCAATATCCCACCATTGCTGTATTGAAGTGAAATTGGGCTTTTGGCTTCTCCATCCCATCCAAAAGAAAAGTAAACATTTTCCAAAAGCAGCATCCTCAATTAAAGCAGTGTTAAAATGCCAATATGCACTCTTTTGCTTAACAGATTTAATCAACACACTAGCTTCCACCATTGAGTGGTCAGAAAACCAACAGGACAAATAGAGCAAGACTTAAAAAACTGTACTTGATGTTTAAGACAATAAAAGTAATCCAATCGTGCTAATGAAACACAATTGTCTTTTACATGAGCCCAAGTGTATTGCTTATCTTTAAAATGAAAATTCCTCCAAACATCACAAAGTTGGTAGGTTTTAATGATATTTAACAATTTACGTCTTGAAGCCATATGTGGTTCAATATGATTTCTGTCAATATCATAACACGTACAATTAAAATCACCAGCAAGTATAAAAATGTTTTCCATATCGCACTGTTTAAGATTTTCACCCAATGCTTTCAACAGGTTTAACAGGCGCATAGACATTAATCAATTCCATTGTGATATTTTCAAACCTGGCTATTAACTTAATAACTCTACCTTCTATTATTTCAAAACGATCACAAGACATTGGCAGAAATTGTTTTGAAAATAAAACTACTACCCCAGAACTAAGAGAAGTCTTATGACTAAAAAAGATCTTTCCCTCCCAATCTTTCAGCCATTCTACTTCATTTTCTCTTGTACTATGAGTCTCTTGTAAAAACATAAGGTCTATATTTTTAAGTTTGATTAAGTCATAGAGCTGCATCCGTTTTTTAGCATCCCTCATCCCGTTAACATTCAGGGAGGCGATTTTAAAAGTGCTCATTATGAGTGAAGAGAGCAGCACTATAACCAAACAACAAACTATTGCATTATTCTTGTGACTCATTCTGCGTTGTCTGGGTGCGCACTTTTGCACAATTTTTTAATCTATACACCTCTGGATTCGACAAACACTCATCACCCTTGTGTTTCATTAGATTTTTGCTGAATCCATAAACAAAGAGAGATCAGGATCACCTCAACATTTCTCATTCCTTTTGTACTTTGTAAAAACTTCTTCATTCGTTCTAAACCATAGCCACTGCGATCTTGACTCACACTATCTTCCACAGAGGCCTCAGACCCCTCCTGCTCACTTCCTGAATCAGATACATCAGATATATGTGTATTGTTCTCATCTTGCATCTTTTTCTTAAACTTATCCGCTGCTTCACAAGAATTTGATTTTCTTTTCACTGCTGGAACTTTAAAAATGTTCTCCTCCTCATTAAAGATTTCATTCTCTACCTCATCACTTCTCAGGTTTCCCTTTTCACACCCCTTACTTCCACTGCCCTCATTCTCAACATGTACATTTGTTTCTGCCATTTCATCAGCTTGCCTATCCTTTACCACATTAATTTCTTGGTTTTGAAGGGCATTTTCATCTGCAGTGTTTACTAAACTGCCTTTTCCAGGGCAAGCATGTGCTAAATGCCCTTCATTTCCACATCCAAAACACTTCATGTTTTCAGTTGTAGCAAAAATGACATAATCAAAGCCATCAACTTTGAATTTGAAAACAACATTTATTTCCTCAATATCCGTTCTTAAAATCATGTAAACAAACAGACGGAAAGAAACCACATGCTTCAACAGGGGAGACTTGCAACCCATCAGGATTTTTTTAATTGCAGACGCGAGCTGTCCATATCTAGACAGTTCACGTTGCAGTGCTTCATCGCTAATGAACGGGGCACATTGGATAACAAAACTTTCCTTGCTGGATTAACCAGTGGAAAAATCTTAACGAAACTATCGTTGAGAACTATACCACTTTCCACGATGTCATTAACTTTCTCAACTTTGTCCAAGAACAAAACAACAGCTCCGTTCATCCTAGATGCAGATCGGATACTATCATGACCCACTATCTCTCCCACCGCTAGAACAGTGTCCTCGACCGAGCACTCAGCGCCGACCGGGACCTTCAGCCCATGCTGCCGGGTGAGCTGCTCAAAACCAGCCTTCTCCGCCATCGTCGTAGCCGCAGCTTAGAGCTGTCCGACACGACCCACTAGAACTAGTTTCAGTGCTTTGTAACAGTACACAGAGAAAGATGATGTAAAAAAAACTGTGTGAGAAAAAAAGAACATTTAAAACTGACAGACCTTTAGATGAAAGGAAAAGCCGCAACCACTCTCCAAAGTCACACTCCACTCACTCGACCAAACACTCACGCCCACACGCATGCGCAGAGGTAGAGTGAGAAAGAGAGAGAGAGAGGTAGAGTGAGAAAGAGTGAGAAAGAGAGAGAGAGAGAGGGGGGAGAGAGAGGTAGAGTGAGGGAAAGAGAGAGAGAGGATGGAGAGAGAGGTAGAGTGAGGGAAAGAGAGAGAGGTAGAGTGAGGAAGAGAGAGAGAGAGAGGGGGGAGAGAGAGGTAGAGTGAGGGAAAGAGAGAGAGAGGATGGAGAGAGAGGTAGAGTGAGGGAAAGAGAGAGAGGTAGAGTGAGAAAGAGAGAGAAAGAGAGTGAGGGAAAGAGAGAGAGAGAGAGAGAGAGAGAGAGAGAGAGAGAGAGAGAGAGAGAGAGAGAGCAGACTGACTTGTCATTTCCATGGCATAATCAAACTGAAGGTGATGGATGAAGGAGCATGTGTGTGATTACATTTTCAAACAAACCCAGCAGAGCAACAGGAACAGGAAAGGCCGTCGGTCCTATTAATATTTCTGTCACTCAATTACCAGTCATGCTCCACGGTCTGAGAGCAGGTTATTACTTTATATATCATTTTCTTATTACCACCACTGCTTGCAAATTTCAGTCACAGTCTAACTCTAAAGTATTATTATAATAACAGAGCTGGGGAAAAATCACAACTGAGATCTATTTAATACCTCTGTTGTTTCTCCAAGACAGTAATGAGTTTAAAAGAAGACTTTTACTGAAGTCTCCTGCTTCTCAGATGTTTCAGACCCCAGTGATCTCACATTTGTTTCGTCTAGAGTTTCACAAGAGATCTCAACAGTGTCCCAAAGTGTGCTCAGATTTGCGAAGATACTGAAGTCTGCGTTCTCAATATGAACATTGTTCCAATACCAAATGATCTTCTGGTGCTGGGAATAAAAACTGATTCTCAGAGCTCATTACCAATACGATTTTCCAAAGTTCCCCCTCTTGTGCTTTTCTGTGGATGTTTGGCAAGCCACTGTGTATGACTGATGGATAAATGCCTGTTTTTAAGCCTGTGTCCCAAAGATCTGTCACCTGAAGCTACATGATCTCGAGTTTGGAGCGGGTCTAATTACACTTGACCTTATCAGCGCCTGCACACACATGGCCTGAACCGACTTAATTAACCACGTCATGATGGATTCACCCATCACGCTTTGCTTCGTGCAGGTAGAAAGTTTATCTGTGCTCTCGTGAGAGAGTTTATTGCGTTGGTTAAATTTAGGAAGTGGAACGTCTCTTTCAAGTAGTGGAGCACCGAGGTCAAAGAGCAGACATCACAAAGCTCTGTCCCAAGCTGCCTACCTAGACAGCATTTTAAAGACCCCTTTGTGTTGAGGTTCAGTTTTCCTATCATGGATTTGATGTTGCCACTCCCAAGCAGAGATGCTGTTAGCTTTCTGGAGGTCAGCTTTCTCAGTGGAAAAATAGCCGTCCAAGCGGGGGTATTTCTCCCTATTTCACGGTAGCCGGTGCGCAAGAGTCGCTCACTATAGAAACCGCAATGTCCTCCGGCATTTTAAACAGTGTGTCTTGTCCAATGTGGAAACTCCGGTCAGAGGTAAGCGCCTTCAGTTGTGTCTCTCAGCTGTGATGAGCCTTAATGCTGAAGTTGTTCATTTAAAGCCATTTAAAACTGTTTCCTGTCTTTAGTAGTGTAGTAGTAATACGTGCGATCACAAAGAGCTGTTGTATGTCAACAGTGGCTGATGCAGATTCACTTCACCTCACCTAACTGTCTCATATTACATACAAATATTATCTTTTGGCACCACCTGCTGGCTAACATATGTAATGTCAAAAAATACATGTAAGAGACACTTATACAGTAACTCTTAACACATATGCACTACTCTTACACTTTAGTTTAGAACAGCACGAACACAAGCGGAGTGATACACACACAGTGAAGCGTCAGAGTGCTCTCGTCCAATCAGATTCGAGGACCGGAACTAACTGTTGTATAATAAGGAATATTCCTTCCATTTGAGCAATTCAAGCTTGTAGTACCATCTGTTTTCTCCAGGGGGCAGTAAGTGAAACTGGCAGTGTAGGCAACGTGCAGCTTACAACCGATGCTTCAGGCAAGTTAATAGTGGCTATCCTCTGTGCAGGGGCGGACTGGCCATAGGGAAAAGTTGTTTTTGTTAGTGTTCCTATTATTATTATTATTATTCCACTATTGAATCTATGGCAGCTCATAGAACCGCTTGCGGGAAAGTTATGAAATTTGGCACACAGATAGAGGACAGTCTGATCTGTTGCCACATAAAATTTGGCGTCTCTACCTCAAACCCTCTAGCGCCACCAACTGCCCAAATTTGCACTCACATTTACGTTAATATCTTTTGAACCTTAAGTCCTAGAAACAAAATTATTGTTTTCTCTGATTCCTTGGCTCAAGACGTCAACAAAAAAATTTTCGGCATTTTGAATTTTCTGATAAAACTACTTTTGCGAACTCGTCCTATGCCGTTTGTCTGATTTGCTCGAACATTGTCCTGCATCTTCTAGAGGCACTCACAATAAAAAGCTATTCACAGCATTTGTATAAACCATACCGTTTTCAAATGGCGCTTCAACGAATTCGACGAAGAACGCGCAAAATTTAACTTGAGACCGTATCTCTGCAATGCTTTAAGGGATTGGGACGTGTTATCACAATTTGACCTTGAGGTTACCTGCAGCATTTTGGTGCACTGCCCCCTACAGGTCAGGAGAGAGCAAAAACTGAGCTTATAGATCTTGAACACTTTTGCCAAAAATAACGAAAATGGTCTCTTTAGATCAAGTGCTACATACTGAGTTGAACGATACCACATTTTCCTATGTAGGCTATTTTGGATGTCATCATTTTGAGTTTACTTATAAAATGCTGTGTTTTACAAACTACTTTATGTATCATTATGAAACTCTGTATGTGTCTTTGGCACCAAGCTCTGAAGGGACTCAAAATGTTTCGGGACAGCGCTACCTTGTGGTCAAAAATGATAATGCTTTTTCTAAAAATGCTAATAGCTATTGACTCCTTTTGCCTACTGTCATGAGACTAGTCTTGATAGATTCCTTGGTTCATGCCGAGAACAATGATACAATTATGTCATGATCGAGCAAACTTCCTGTCCGGCATTTTTTAATTTTTTCATTTTGAGAACATACTTTTTCCTCCTCCTAGTCCGATTTGCAGGAAAATTGGCCTCCATAATCTAGCCTGCGCTATAACGAATTTGACGAAAAATGCACAAAATTGAACTTGAGGCTGTATCTCCGCAACGCTATGAGGGATTGGGACGAAAATTGGTACCATTAGGCCCTGATGTTACCTGCTGCATTTTGGCACACTGCCTCCTACTGGTCAGGAGATAGAAAAATTGCTATTTTGGCTTATAACTCTTGAACGCTTTCCTGCATGATAACCATCATGCCCAGATTGTACCTCAGCAGTTTCAGAACAGTTCCACATACTGGACAAAACTTCTAAGAACTAGCTATTTTTAGTTATTTTTTTAAATAAATGTTTTTTTCATGATTGAAAGTTAACTTTTTCTAACTCCTCATTCACTGTTCATCAGACTCTAACCAAAAACATGTCACAAAGCTTCTTTTGCTGCTCATGGCGCCGATAATTGCCTTGACCATGATATTGCTGCTTGCAGCTATATTTATTATTATTATTATTATTAATTTAATATAAATTGGCCATATTGACTGCAGAATGTTGTTGTGATGATTAGGTAATTATAGTTTTAAAAGTAATAATTTGTATTTTTATGATGGATTTTCATAGTTTAATATTGAAAGTCTGGGTCTGGGACGAGACTAAAACATTTGAAAAGTACCAAAAATACATTTACATTTATGCATTTGGCAGACGCTTTTATCCAAAGCGACT